>NC_069509.1:158707918-158917918 GCF_027579735.1 Bombina bombina
GCACAACAAACTCCCAAATGTTCAAACACCAAGGATATGGGGCCATTTATTTTGTAGTTTATAATTCTGGGCCCATAACCTTTATCATACACTCCATAAACTCAGGAACATTTCTTAATGACCAAAGACACTTGGAGAGGTAGAACAAAAAGCAATGGAAACATAAAACAGCCTGTATCATCGAGATGAGTAATGAGAGAGAGACAATATAACAACTGAATTTGTCTTTCATACTAACCAATTAGGAGCTAGTATTTTCTAACAATGGCCCAGATAACAAGTGGCATGCTAATGATATTGTGGGTCACGATAAGAAGTATTGCTAGACTGAGCTTACATTAGTGTGCAAATTGATATTAAAAGTCCATAGTAAATCACATTTACCAGAGATGGGTTAGCGCAACCGACATCGCTCTAGAGCAACCTATACTATTAATGGATATTGCACACCTGCTAAATGACACCGTATTACAAGTTGAAAGTTATAGTTTGCGCTCAGGCAAAAGTGGAAACTGTGCTAGAATATTTGGCAAAACTTGAGACCTGAAGTTAAGTGTAAAGGGTTAACAAAAATGTTTGACAAAACACATTAAAATAAACGATTTCACTTATATACACTTTTCAATAAAAAATATATTAATTAAATATTAAGAAAAAGTGTTTAAAAGGGTTTAAAATGGACATGGTATATTGCAAGGTGTTTGACTGGAAAAAGCTCCAATGTATATACTGTATATATGTCTAAATATGTGTATGTATGTCTATAAATGTGTACATGTGTATATATGTGTTTATTGGTTTAAATATGTATGTGCACACATACATGTATATATACACATATAAACACACACATATATATATATATATATATATATATATATATATATATATATATATATATATACACACACAGGGTGTTCACAAAAAATGTATACACACTTGTAATTATTATGACTCACTCAAACTTTCTTTTATTACAGGTGCAACTTATTTGAAATAATGGTAGAAGCAAGATTAACTCTGAGAACAGGAAATTGATCTTAAAGTGCTAATTGAAGTGCAAGAATGTAGCTGAAGTGCAAAGACAGTTTAGAAGGGAGTTTCAAACAGATCAAACAGATCCACCAATGCGACTCACCATTACTCGCATCAAAGATAAATTTGAAGCAAATAGAACTCTTCAAGACGTCCATAAAGGGCATTCTGTAAAACCACAGTCGTCCGCAAGTCCCACAAGAGAAGCAGAGCTGATGGAAACTCTCAACCGATCCCCAAGAAAATATGTTCGGCAAACAGCCCGTGTGACATGAATCCCAAAATCGAGCGTCCATCGCATCTTAAAGCAAGCTCATCTGAAAAGTTTTATTCCAGCATTAGTTCACGCTCTCAAGTAAGATGATTCTGACCAGAGAGTTGAATTTTGTGAGTGGTACTTTGCAAAATGTGCAGAGGAGATTGTATGGAGTGATGAGGACACATTTTAGTTAAATGGCTCAGTATATAACCACAATTGCACCTAGGCATCGCTGAACCAGAATATTACAGTTGAACACCACTTAAATTTACCTGGGATTACTATGTGGTGTGGATTATCAGCGTTGGGCGTAATTGGAACATTCTTTTTTGAAAACACAGTCACTGGTCTCATTTATCTGAACTTGCTGCAAGAATCTGTCATGCAACAAATTCAAAGCAATTTGGAGAAGAGGAGTGTTCCCATAGACTGTAATGTAAATATATATGTATATGATAATATACATATATATTTATGTGTTAATATGTGTATATGCACATATTAACACTTAAATATATGTATATATTCATATACATATATATATTTACAATTGCTGCTCATCACTGCGCTAGTTACCCCCTTTGCTGCACGAGGTTCTGATGCCGTCTCTATATAAATATTATAAAGGAAAGGAAGTTAACATGATTGTGATATCCGAAGTCCTGACGTTTGCGCACCTCTGTCTTTCAGTCTCACACTAACTTTTTACTTCCAATTTGTAATAAGCTCGCTAATATGCCTCAATAATAATTTACTTTGAGCGCAGTTAGCATGTGAGTGGGGGGAAAAATCAACGAGCTGCATGTAATCTGTCCCTTGTTTTACTAACTTTTTTGGCTAGTACGCTGTCTTACTGGTAAATATATTACTTCTGGGTTTCATTAGAGAACACAAGGAATATTCTGTTTCTTAAAGATGCTGTATGGATGCTCATTGATACATTTAAAAAAGGTTAAAACAATAGATTCCTTTCTATCTCAACTTTTAAATTTAAGACCTATTTCAATTCAATTGTTCTAGACCTATGCTTTCATTTTCATTATTAAATTAATATTTAATTAGGGAAGGGCAAATATGCTGAAAGTACAATTTTTATGGTAGAACAAATAGACCTGTGGACATTCATTTGGACA
Source organism: Bombina bombina (assembly GCF_027579735.1). Lineage (NCBI taxonomy): Eukaryota > Metazoa > Chordata > Amphibia > Anura > Bombinatoridae > Bombina > Bombina bombina. Next base: position 158,710,346 of record NC_069509.1, read on the forward strand.
ATATTGAAAAGTGCTAAGAAAAAAACCCCCATTAAAATTCGGTAATTAAATGTTATTTCCAGTTTTTGAATTTTGCCTTAGTATTAATGTTCATAATTAGATTGAATATCCACATTCGAAATTTCGAATGTAACATTCGATTTAACAAATACTTTTTAAAAGTTCAATAGCTCCTGTGATAGGAAATTTAGTAAAATGACAATAGATACAAATATGTTGATTTGAATTTTTCTATTTCGAATATTTCATAATTTGTATAATACATTTAAAGAGAGCATTAGAAATACTTTTAAAAATTCATTGATTTGAATTTTTCAAATTCGAATATTGCATAGTTCAAACTGAATTATTAGAAATGTTTGAATCAAATAATATACATTTAAAACATTTTTAATTTCTCGAATGTTGCAAAACATTCTCCCATCCCTAATCCTAATTTCCATACCTTAAATTGACATTAAACACTAAATAAACGCTAGATAGAATGATGCATTTAAAGAAAAGATTAGTCTGAGAAAAATATGTAGATGTATTTTTTAAAGTTTTATTAGCTGCTCAAATATTGGCAAATTAAGTGTAAAGTTTTAGTGTCTATAAAACAATGGTAAATGCCATGTTGTAACTTAGGTTACCTTCTCTGCTGTGGCCAGTTAGGGACAGTTATAAATAGGTCACTAGAGTGTGCAGCCAATGGCATCTATTTATCAAGCCGTCGGCTTTCTTGCATTCAATGGCACCAATACGCTAGCCTAACATCGCGGCCGCGGACCTGAATACGTTTTCCAAAGTTACCAAAAAAGCTGTCAAAAAGCCGCACACCAAATACGGTGCGATGAGCAGCGGACTGTTGTTAACTTACAGTCATCCATCTCGCTGCTTTTCGGCTTTTTCAGCTTTCTTGGTACCCTGTCACTAAACACCCACACTATACTATACTGTTTACCCCCTATACTGCTGCTCCCGGACCCCGCCGCACCTAAATAAAGTTATTAACCCCTAAACCTTCGCTCCCAGAGCCCACCGCAACTCTAATAAATGTATTAACCCCTAAACCGCTGCTCCCGGAGCCCACCGCCACCTACATTATACATATTAACCCCTAATCTTCCGCCCCTATACCGTCACCACTTACATAAAGTTATTAACCCCTATCCTGCCGCTCCCGGACCCCGCCGCAACTAAATAAAGTGTTTAACCCCTAAACCGCCGCTCCCGGATCCCGCCACCACCTACATTATATTTATTAACCCCTAACCTGCCCCCCCTACACCGCCGTCACCTACATTATATTTATTAACCCCTATTCTGCCCTCTCTACACTGCCACCACTATATTAAATGTATTAACCCCTAAACCTAAGTCTAACACTAACCCTAACATCCCCTAACTTAAATATAATTTAAATAAATCTAAATAAATTATTGCTTTTTAAAACTAAATATTTACATATAAAATAAACCCTAAGGCCTAGATTTGGAGTTCGGCGGTAAAAGGGCTGTTAACGCTCCGCGGGCTTTTTTCTGGCCCCACCATAAATTTAACTCTGGTATCGAGAGTTTAAACAAATGCTGCGTTAGGCTCCAAAAAAGGAGCGTAGAGCATTTTTACCGCAAATGCAACTCTCGATACCAGAATTGCTTACGGACGCGGCCGGCCTCAAAAACGTGCTCGTGCACGATTCTCCCATAGGAAACAATGGGGCTGTTTGAGCTGAAAAAAAACCTAACACCTGCAAAAAAGCAGCGTTCAGCTCCTAACGCAGCCCCATTGTTTCCTATGGGGAAACACTTCCTACGTCTGCACCTAACACTCTAACATGTACCCCGAGTCTAAACACCCCTAACCTTACACTTATTAACCCCTAATCTGCCGCCCCCGCTATCGCTGACCCCTGCATATTTTTTTTAACCCCTAATCTGCCGCTCCGTAAACCGCCGCAACCTACGTTATCCCTATGTACCCCTAATCTGCTGCCCCTAACACCGCCGACCCCTATATTATATTTATTAACCCCTAATCTGCCCCCCTCAACGTCGCCGACACCTGCCTACACTTATTAACCCCTAATCTGCCGAGCGGACCTGAGCGCTACTATAATAAAGTTATTAACCCCTAATCCGCCTCACTAACCCTATCATAAATAGTATTAACCCCTAATCTGCCCTCCCTAACATCGCCGACACCTACCTTCAATTATTAACCCCTAATCTGACGACCGGAGCTCACCGCTACTCTAATAAATGTATTAACCCCTAAAGCTAAGTCTAACCCTAATACTAACACCCCCCTAAGTTAAATATAATTTACATCTAACGAAATAAATTAACTCTTATTAAATAACTTATTCCTATTTAAAGCTAAATACTTACCTGTAAAATAAATCCTAATATAGCTACAATATAAGTTATAATTATATTATAGCTATTTTAGGATTAATATTTATTTTACAGGCAACTTTGTAATTATTTTAACCAGGTACAATAGCTATTAAATAGTTAAGAACTATTTAATAGTTACCTAGTTAAAATAATAACAAATTTACCTGTAAAATAAATCCTAACCTAAGATATAATTAAACCTAACACTACCCTATCAATAAATTAATTAAATAAACTACCTACAATTACCTACAATTAACCTAACACTACACTATCAATAAATTAATTAAACACAATTGCTACAAATAAATACAATTAAATAAACTAGCTAAAGTACAAAAAATAAAAAAGAACTAAGTTACAAAAAATAATAAAATATTTACAAACATAAGAAAAATATTACAACAATTTTAAACTAATTACACCTACTCTAAGCCCCCTAATAAAATAACAAAGCCCCCCAAAATAAAAAATTCCCTACCCTATTCTAAATTAAAAAAGTTACAAGCTCTTTTACCTTACCAGCCCTGAACAGGGCCCTTTGCGGGGCATGCCCCAAGGATTTCAGCTCTTTTGCCTGTAAAAAAAAACATACCATACCCCCCCCCCAACATTACAACCCACCACCCACATACCCCTAATCTAACCCAAACCCCCCTTAAATAAACCTAACACTAAGCCCCTGAAGATCTTCCTACCTTGTCTTCACCATACCAGGTTCACCGATCCGTCCTGGCTCCAACATCTTCATCCAACCCAAGCGGGGGTTGGCGATCCATCATCCGGTGCTGAAGAGGTCCAGAAGAGGCTCCAAAGTCTTCCTCCTATCCGGCAAGAAGAGGACATCCGGACCGGCAAACATCTTCTCCAAGCGGCATCTTCGATCTTCTTCCATCCGGAGCGAAGCGGCAGGATCCTGAAGACATCCAGCGCGGAACATCCATCCGGACCGACGACTGAACGACGAATGACTGTTCCTTTAAGGGACGTCATCCAAGATGGCGTCCCTCGAATTCCGATTGGCTGATAGGATTCTATCAGCCAATCGGAATTAAGGTAGGAATTTTCTGATTGGCTGATGGAATCAGCCAATCAGAATCAAGTTCAATCCGATTGGCTGATCCAATCAGCCAATCAGATTGAGCTCGCATTCTATTGGCTGTTCCGATCAGCCAATAGAATGCAAGCTCAATCTGATTGGCTGATTGGATCGGCCAATCGGATTGAACTAGATTCTGATTGGCTGATTCCATCAGCCAATCAGAAAATTCCTACCTTAATTCCGATTGGCTGATAGAATCCTATCAGCCAATCGGAATTCGAGGGACGCCATCTTGGATGACGTCCCTTAAAGGAACAGTCATTCGTCGTTCAGTCGTCGGTCCGGATGGATGTTCCGCGCTGGATGTCTTCAGGATCCTGCCGCTTCGCTCCGGATGGAAGAAGATCGAAGATGCCGCTTGGAGAAGATGTTTGCCGGTCCGGATGTCCTCTTCTTGCCGGATAGGAGGAAGACTTTGGAGCCTCTTCTGGACCGGATTATGGATCGCCAACCCCCGCTTGGGTTGGATGAAGATCTTGGAGCCAGGACGGATCGGTGATACCTGGATGGTGAAGACAAGGTAGGAAGATCTTCAGGGGCTTAGTGTTAGGTTTATTTAAGGGGGGTTTGGGTTAGATTAGGGGTATGTGGGTGGTGGGTTGTAATGTTGGGGGGGGGGTATTGTATGTTTTTTTTTACAGGCAAAAGAGCTGAAATTCTTGGGGCATGCCCCGCAAAGGGCCCTGTTCAGGGCTGGTAAGGTAAAAGAGCTTGTAACTTTTTTAATTTAGAATAGGGTAGGGAATTTTTTATTTTGGGGGGCTTTGTTATTTTATTAGGGGGCTTAGAGTAGGTGTAATTAGTTTAAAATTGTTGTAATATTTTTCTTATGTTTGTAAATATTTTTTTATTTTCTGTAACTTAGTTCTTTTTTATTTTTTGTACTTTAGCTAGTTTATTTAATTGTATTTATTTGTAGGAATTGTGTTTAATTAATTTATTGATAGTGTAGTGTTAGGTTAATTGTAGGTAATTGTAGGTAGTTTATTTAATTATTTTATTGATAGGGTAGTGTTAGGTTTAATTATAACTTAGGTTAGGATTTATTTTACAGGTAAATTTGTTATTATTTTAACTAGGTAACTATTAAATAGTTCTTAACTATTTAATAGCTATTGTACCTGGTTAAAATAATTACAAAGTTGCCTGTAAAATAAATATTAATCCTAAAATAGCTATAATATAATTATAATTTATATTGTAGCTATATTAGGATTTATTTTACAGGTAAGTATTTAGCTTTAAATAGGAATAATTTATTTAATAAGAGTTAATTTATTTCGTTAGATGTAAATTATATTTAACTTAGGGGGGTGTTAGTGTTAGGGTTAGACTTAGCTTTAGGGGTTAATACATTTATTAGAATAGCGGTGAGGTCCGCTCGGCAGATTAGGGGTTAATAATTGAAGGTAGCTGTCGGCGATGTTAGGGAGGGCAGATTAGGGGTTAATACTATTTATGATAGGGTTAGTGATGCGGATTAGGGGTTAATAACTTTATTATAGTAGCGCTCAGGTCCGCTCGGCAGATTAGGGGTTAATAAGTGTAGGCAGGTGTCGGCGACGTTGAGGGGGACAGATTAGGGGTTAATAAATATAATATAGGGGTCGGCGGTGTTAGGGGTAGCAGATTAGGGGTACATAGGGATAACGTAGGTGGCAGCGCTTTGCGGTCGGAAGATTAGGGGTTAATTATTTTAAGTAGCTGGCGGCGACGTTGTGGGGGGCAGGTTAGGGGTTAATAAATGTAATACAGGGGTCGGCGGGGTTAGGGGCAGCAGATTAGGGGTACATAAGTATAACGTAGGTGGCGGTCGGCAGATTAGGGGTTAAAAATTTTAATTGAGTGGCGGCGATGTGGGGGGAGCTCGGTTTAGGGGTACATAGGTAGTTTATGGGTGTTAATGTACTTTAGGGTACAGTAGTTAAGAGCTTTATGAACCGGCGTTAGCCAGAAAGCTCTTAACTCCTGCTATTTTCCTGCGGCTGGAGTTTTGTCGTTAGAGCTCTAACGCTCACTTCAGAAACGACTCTAAATACCAGCGTTAGAAAGATCCCATTGAAAAGATAGGCTACGCAAATGGCGTAGGGGGATCTGCGGTATGGAAAAGTCGCGGCTGAAAAGTGAGCGTTAGACCCTTTAATCACTGACTCCAAATACCAGCGGGCGGCCAAAACCAGCGTTAGGAGCCTCTAACGCTGGTTTTGACGGCTACCGCCGAACTCCAAATCTAGGCCTAAGATAGCTACAATATAACTAATAGTTACATTGTAGCTATCTTAGGATTTATTTTTATTTTACAGGCAACTTTGTATTTATTTTAACTAGCTACAATAGTTATTAAAAAGTTATTAACTATTTAATAACTACGTAGTTAAAATAAATACAAAAGTACCTGTAAATTAAACCTAACCTAAGTTACAATTACATCTAACACTACACTATAATTAAATTAATTACCTACATTAACTACAATTAACTACAATTAAATAAAATTAAATAACATTATCTAAAGTACAAAAAAAACACTAAATTGCAGAAAATAATAAAATAATTACAAGATTTTTAAACTAATTACACCTAATCTACTCCCCTTAACAATATAAAAAAGCCCCCCAAAATAATAAAAAGCCCTACCCTACACTAAATTACATATAGCCCTTAAAAGGGCCTTTTGCGGGGCATTGCCCCAAAGTAATCAGCTCTTTTACCTGAAAAAAAAAGTACAATACCCCCCAACATTAAAACCCACCATCCACACACCCAACCCTACTCTAAAACCCACCCAATACCCCTTTAATAAAACCAAACATTAACCCCTTGAAGATCACCCTTGAGAAGTCTTCACTCAACCTGGCCGAAGTCCAGGAAGCCGGCAGAAGTGATCCTCCAGATGGGCAGAAGTCTTCATCCAGGCGGCATCTTCTATCTTCATCCATCCGGCGCGGAGTGCGTCCATCTTTAAGACATCCAACGTGGAGCATCCTCTTCTAACGACATCCCACGACTGAATGAAGGTTCCTTGAAATGACGTCATCCAAGATGGCGTCCCTTGAATTCCGATTGGCTGATAGAATTCAGCCAATCTGAATTAAGGTAGGAAAAATCCTATTGGCTGATGCAATCAGCCAATAGGATTGAGGTTCAATACTATTGGCTGATCCAATCAGCCAATAGAATTGAGCTCGCATTCTATTGGCTGATTGGAACAGCCAATAGAATGTGAGCTCAATCCTATTGGCTGATTGGATCAGCCAATAGGATTGAACTTCAATCCTATTGGCTGATTGCATCAGCCAATAGGATTTTTCCTACCTTAATTCCAATTGGCTGATAGAATTCTATCAGCCAATCGGAATTCAAGGGATGCCATCTTGGATGACGTCATTTAAAGGAACCGTCATTCAGTCGTCGGATGTCGTTAGAAGAGGATGGTCCACGTCGGATGTTTTGAAAATGGACCCGCTCCACGCCGGATGGATGAAGATAGAAGATGCCGCCTGGATGAAGACTTCTGCCTGTCTGGAGGATCACTTCTGCCCGTCTGGAGGATCACTTCTGCCCGTCTGGAGGACCACTTCTGCCGGCTTCTTGGAGGACTTCGGCCTGGATGGGTGAAGACTTCTCAAGGTAGGATGATCTTCAAGGGATTAGTGTTAGTTTTTTTTTAGGGTGGGATTGGGTAGGTTTTAGAGTAGGGTTGGGTGTGTGGGTGGTGGGTTGTAATTTTGGGGGATATTGTACTTTTTTTACAGGTAAAAGAGCTGACTACTTTTGGGCAATGCCCCGCAAAAGGCCATTTTAAGGGCTGTTCATAATTTAGTACAAGGTAGGGCTTTTTATTTTTTTTGGCGCCTTATTTATTTTATTACTGGGATTAGATTAGGTGTAATTAGTTTAAAAAACTTGTAATTATTTTATTATTTTCTGTAATTTAGTGTTTGTTTGTTTTTTTTACTTTAGATAATTGTTTTTAATTGCATTAAGTTTACTTAATTTATTTAATTAAAGTGTAGTGTTAGGTGTAATTGTAACTTAGGTTAGGTTTTATTTTACAGGTATATTTGTATTTATTTTAACTAGGAAGTTATTAAATAGTTAATAACTATTTAGTAACTATTCTACCTAGTTAAAATAAATACAAACTTGCCTGTAAAATAAAAATAAACCCTAAGCTAGCTACAATGTAACTATTATATATTATATAATATATAATATATTATATTATATATTATATATTATATTGTAGCTATCTTAGGGTTTATTTTATAGGTAAATATTTAGTTTCAAATAGGAATCATGTAGTTAATGATAGGAATATTTATTTATATATATTTAAATTATATTTAAGTTAGGGGGTGTTAGGGTTAGACTTAGGTTTAGGGGTTAATAAATTTAATATAGTGGCGGCGGTGTAGGGGTGGAAGATTAGGGGTTAATAAGTATAATGTAGGTGGCGGTGGGCTCCGGGAATGGCGGTTTAGGGGTTAATAAGTTTATTTAGATGCGGCGGGGTCCGGGAGCGGCGGGATAGGGGTTAATAAGTTTTATTTAGGTGGTGGCGGGGTGGCAGATTAGGGGTTAATAAGTATAATGTAGGTGGCGGCGGAGTAGGGGGGGGCAGATTAGGGGTGTTTAGAATCAGGATACATGTTAATGTGTTAGGTGTACACGTTCCCATAGGAATCAATGGGCTATCGGGCAGCAGCGAACATAAGCTCTCGCTGCTTTCTGACTTCCATTGATTCCTATGGCATCCACCGCCTCCAGGGCGGCGGATTGAAAACCAGGTACGCTGGGCCGGAATAGTGCCGAGAGTACCTGATAGGAATTTGATAACTTCCAAAAGTAGTCAGATTGTGCCGAACTTGCGTTCGGAACATCTGTAGTGACGTAAGCATCGATCTGTGTCGGACTGAGTCCAGTGGATCGTATGTTACGTCACTAAATTCAACTTTTGCTGGTTTGTGGGGTTTGATAACTAAGTCGAATCAGGCTCGCCACAATTACGCTGCGGAATTCCAGCGTATTTGTGGGTGACGGCTTGATAAATACATGCCAGAGGCTGTGTGTAATATAACAATGTTAATTTTATTTTAACATCTCAAAGTGTTTAATGTCCCTTTAACTCTTGCCTTAAAACTTTCAAGAATTTCCAAGTTTCCAACTGGTTGATTTTGTAAAACTTTAGCATAAAATAAAATGTTTTCTTCCTGAAGGTATATAACAAAAAAAATATTCAGCATTTAAGTATTCCAGCTGTATCCTCTCCAGAGTATTATTTTCAAATTTCCTACCAATAATGGCTTTCTTGCAGGTTATTAACTGCATAAATGATGCTAACAAAACCTCTCCAATATGCCGCTCCTAAAGGAAATAATGTTTGTATGTAGTTTTCCGCAAGGCTGATGGAAACATGCAGCCAACGCACATCAAATTGTTACACGAAACAGACTATTTTTATTTTATCAAGAAAAGTTGGGGGTAGAATATATTATACAAACTTACAAAAGAGGAAAATTTAAAGGAGCACCAAAGTCAAAATTAAACTTTCAGTATTCAGATATAGCACACAATTTTAAGCAACTTTCAAATTCTCTTCCATTATCTAAATATGCACAGTATTTTTAAATACAATTAAATCAGCAAGAAAGTTTTTCAAACAGTCACCAAATAAACTATGTGTTAACTTAACCAGTGTTGGGATATTCACTTATCCAGGAAAACACATCCCCATCTGTTATGAGAAGAGCCTGGTTTCAAAGGCCATACATAAAGATTGTATCAAAGTTAGAGTAAAATGTGCCTTACCAGGCTCTGTAGTCTACGATCCCAAAGCGTATGCTGCTCAGGTTAGTTGCTGACTCCAAACCAGCGTCTCATCTCTGTGCTTTGCCGACCGCCACCCGGAACCTTCGTCCGTCTACTGATTGCAGATGGGCGTATAGTGCTGCTGTGAGTACGTAGCTGGTCTATTTCTGGGCTCAGCTGGGGATCCCTCTCGCCTCAGGATAGGGTATGAGTTTAGCTGCAAGAATGAACTCCACCGGCTTAACTGGTAATCGAAATCAATGAACAAGGAAATGCCGGGAGTCTGTATATATAAAAAATAACTTTTATTTCGCCATTAAAATACAAAGTTTATAGGATAAGCATATCTTTAGTGCCTCACAAAAAAGGCTAAAGCGTTTTTGTTGGATACCGTACTCATAGCCATTTAAAACTACATGCACATTCAAGTCTTAAAAACCCTGCACAACTCTCTGATTGGTCAGGGCAAAAAAGGCACAACAGAGTGAACAGGATTAACCCTTTACGCAGCTACTCTAGGCAATTCCCACATTTAAACCTATTAGGAGGCTACAGTAATTAATTTATTTACATGTAACACAATTCATCATATATACAATTCAAGATATGTACCTTGCTAGTCCCTATAGATAAAAGTGATAAAGACTAGTCTAATCAAGGAAACTATTTTGCTTTATAATCACTTATGGGCCACTTATTAAAGGGAAAGGAAAGTCCCAACAGACAATAATACGATCTATTCAAAGGAGAGACTTACATTAGTACTAGATCAATATAAGATATACAGATTCAGAGAGATCTGGGCTAACACCAATAGTTTATAAAATCATACTCTGAATTTAACCCCTTAGGGATCTTGGTCTGCAGCCTAAAGATCCAATACATCTCTTGACGGAATAGGGTCTGACATTTATCACCCCCTCTCTTAGAGTATTTAATAGTTTCAATGACCATACATTTTAATGTATCACATTTTCCATCATGTTTAGTTACAAAATTTGCCCCCTCGTACGCCAACCTCTTTATGGGGTGGTGGGAGCTGTGCCACATCTATGCAGATGGAAACCCCTTCAGAAAGTACATCAAAATATATAATAGATTCATTTAGACATGTGCACCGCTAAAAAATTCGGTTCGTTTTCGGTTCGGATCGATTTGGACTTTTCGAATTTCGGATCGAATCGGATTCGGCAAAATTTGAATAAATTCGTTTCGGATTTATTCGGATCCGAATAAATTCGTTTCGGATTTATTCGGATTCGGCTGAATTCGGTTCTATTCCTTTCCGAAATTCGGTATGTTTTTAGTACACTAACACCCATTTAGTACACTAAGTCACTAACACCCATAAACTACCTATGAACCACTAAACCGAGGCCCCCCCACATCGCAAACCCTATAATAACATTATTTAACCCCTAATCTGCCGATCGGATATCGCCGCAACCTACATTATAGCTATTAACCCCTAATCTGCTGTCCCTAACACCGCCGACCCCTACATTATAGTTATTAACCCCTAATCTGCCCCCCCCAATGTCGCCGCAATCTAACTACAAGTATTAACCCCTAATCTGCCGACCCGATATCGCCGCCGCCTACATTATAGCTATTAACCCCTAATCTGCTGTCCCTAACACCGCCGACCCCTACATTATAGTTATTAACCCCTAATCTGCCCCCCCCAACGTCGCCGCAATCTAACTACAAGTATTAACCCCTAATCTGCCGACCCGATATCGCCGCCGCCTACATTATAGCTATTAACCCCTAATCTGCTGTCCCTAACACCGCCGACCCCTACATTATAGTTATTAACCCCTAATCTGCCTCACCCAACGTCGCCGCAATCTAACTACAAGTATTAACCCCTAATCTGCCGACCCGATATCGCCGCCGCCTACATTATAACTATTAACCCCTAATCTGCTGTCCCTAACACCGCCGACCCCTACATTATAGTTATTAACCCCTAATCTGCCCCCCCCAACGTCGCCGCAATCTAACTACAAGTATTAACCCCTAATCTGCCGACCCGATATCGCTGCCGCCTACATTATAGCTATTAACCCCTAATCTGCTGTCCCTAACACCGCCGACCCCTACATTATAGTTATTAACCCCTAATCTGCCTCCCCCCAACGTCGCCACAATTTAACTACAAGTATTAACCCCTAATCTGCCGACCGCAAATCGCCGCCACTATAATAAATGTATTAACCCCTAAACCGCCGCACTCCCGCCTCGCAAACACTATAATACATTTTATTAACCCCTAATCTGCCCTCCCTAACATCGACGCCACCTACCTACAATTATTAACCCCTAATCTCCCGCCCCCAACGTCGCCGCTACTATAATAAGGTTATTAACCCCTAAACCTAAATCTAACCCTAACACTAACACCCCCTAACTTAAATATAATTTAAATAAAACGAAATAAGTTTACTATAGTTAAATAAATGAATCCTATTTAAAACTAAAGACTTACCTGTAAAATAAACCCTAAGATAGCTGCAATATAACTAATAGTTACATTGTAGCTATTTTAGTATTTATTTTTATTTTACAGGCAACTTTGTATTTATTTTAACTAGGTACAATAGTTATTAAATAGTTAATAACTATTTAATAACTACCTAGCTAAAATAAATACAAATTTACCTGTAAAATAAATCCTAACCTAAGTTACAATTACACCTAACACTACACTATCATTAAATTAACTAAATAAATGAATCATATTTAAAACAAAATACTTACCTGTAAAATAAACCCTAATATAGCTGCAATATAACTAATAGTTACATTGTAGCTATTTTAGCATTTATATTTATTTTACAGGCAACTTTGTATTTATTTTAACTAGGTACAAAAGCTATTAAATAGTTATTGACTAATTAATAGCTACCTAGTTAAAATAATTACAAAATTACCTGTAAAATAAATCCTAACCTAAGTTACAATTAAACCTAACACTACACTGTCATTAAATAAATTAACTACAAGTACCTACAATTATCTACAATTAAATAAACTAAAGTACAAAACCCCCCCACTAAATTACAAAAACAAACAAACACTAAATTACAAAAAATAAAAAAATATTACAAGAATTTTAAACTAATTACACCTAATCTAAGCCCCCTAATAAAATAACAAAGCCCCCAAAATAAAAAAAATGCCCTACCCTATACTAAATTACAAAAGTTAACAGCTCTATTACCTTACCAGCCCTGAACAGGGCCCTTTGCGGGGCATGCCCCAAAGAAAACAGCTCTTTTGCCTGTAAAAAAAAAACACAATCCCCCCCCACATTACAACCCACCACCCACATACCCCTACTCTAACCCAAACCCCCCTTAAATAAACCTAACACTACCCCCCTGAAGATCTCCCTACCTTGAGTCGTGTTCACCCAGCCGGGCCGAAGTCTTCATCCGATGGGGCAGAAGAGGACATCCAGACCGGCAGAAGTCTTCATCCAAGCGGGGCAAGAAGAGGTCTTCCATCCATCATACAAGTACCAAAATACAAACAAACACTAAATTACAAAAAATAATAAAATATTACAATAATTTTAAACTAATTACACCTAATCTAAGCCCCCTACTAGCTATTAATATAGCTTCAATATAACTAATAGTTACATTGTAGCTATTTTAGGATTTATATTTATTTTACAGGCAACTTTGTATTTATTTTAACTAGGTACAATAGCTATTAAATAGTTAATAACTATTTAATAACTACCTAGCTAAAATAAATACAAATTTACCTGTAAAATAAATCATAACCTAAGTTACAATTACACCTAACACTACACTATCATTAAATTAACTAAATAAATGAATCCTATATAAAACTAAAGACTTACCTGTAAAATAAACCCTAATATAGCTGCAATATAACTAATAGTTACATTGTAGCTATTTTAGCATTTATATTTATTGTACAGGCAACTTTGTATTTATTTTAACTAGGTTCAATAGCTATTAAATAGATATTGACTATTTAATAGCTACCTAGTTAAAATAATTACAAAATTACCTGTAAAATAAATCCTAACCTAAGTTACAATTAAACCTAACACTACACTATCATTAAATAAATTAACTACAAGTACCTACAATTAAATACAATTAAAAAAACTAAACTAAAGTACAACCCCCCCCCCAGTAAATTACAAAAAATAAAAAAAATTACAAGAATTTTAAACTAATTACACCTAATCTAAGCCCCCTAATAAAATAACAAAGCCCCCCAAAATAAAAAAAAATGCCCTACCCTATACTAAATTACAAAAGTTAACAGCTCTATTACCTTACCAGCCCTGAACAGGGCCTTTTGCGGGGCATGCCCCAAAGAAAACAGCTCTTTTGCCTGTAAAAAAAAACACAATACCCCCCCCCCACATTACAACCCACCACCCACATACCCCTACTCTAACCCAAACCCCCCTTAAATAAACCTAACACTACCCCCCTGAAGATCTCCCTACCTTGAGTCGTGTTCACCCAGCCGGGCCGAAGTCTTCATCCGATGGGGCAGAAGAGGACATCCAGACCGGCAGAAGTCTTCATCCAAGCGGGGCAAGAAGAGGTCTTCCATCCATCAGAAAAGTACAAAAAAACAAACAAACACTAAATTAGCAAGAATAATAAAATATTACAATAATTTTAAACTAATTACACCTAATCTAAGCCCCCTACTAGCTATTAATATAGCTTCAATATAACTAATAGTTACATTGTAGCTATTTTAGGATTTATATTTATTTTACAGGCAACTTTGTATTTATTTTAACTAGGTACAATAGCTATTAAATAGTTAATAACTACCTAGCTAAAATAAATACAAATTTACCTGTAAAATAAACCCTAACCTAAGTTACAATTACACCTAACACTACACTGTCATTAAATTAACTAAATAAATTAATCCTATATAAAACTAAATACTTACCTGTAAAATAAACCCTAATATAGCTACAATATAACTAATAGTTACATTGTAGCTATTTTAGCATTTATATTTATTTTACAGGCAACTTTGTATTTATTTTAACTAGGTACAATAGCTATTAAATAGATATTTACTGTTTAATAGCTACCTAGTTAAAATAATTACAAAATTACCTGTAAAATAAATCCTAACCTAAGTTACTATTAAACCTAACACTACACTATCATTAAATAAATTAACTACAAGTACCTACAATTAAATACAATGAAATAAACTAAACTAAAGTACAAAAAAAACAAACACTAAATTACAAAAAATAAAAAAAATTACAAGAATTTTAAACTAATTACACCTAATCTAAGCCCCCTAATAAAATAACAAAGCCCCCCAAAATAAAAAATGCCCTACCCTATACTAAATTACAAAAGTAATCAGCTCTATTACCTTACCAGCCCTTAAAAGGGCCTTTTGCGGGGGCATGCTCCAAAGAAAACAGCTCTTTTGCCTGTAAAAAAAAACACAATACCCCCCCCCCACATTACAACCCACCACCCACATACCCCTACTCTAACCCAAACCCCCCTTAAATAAACCTAACACTACCCCCCTGAAGATCTCTCTCTACCGTGTCTTCACCCAGCGGGCCGAAGTCTTCATCCGATGGGGCAGAAGAGGACATCCAGACCGGCAGAAGTCTTCATCCAAGCGGGGCAAGAAGAGGTCTTCCATCCATCAGAAGTCTTGATCCAGGCGGCATCTTCTCTGTTCATCCATCCGGAGCGGAGCGGCAGCATCCTGAAGACATCCCACGCAGAGCATCCTCTTCTTTCTTGATCCGACGACTAGGTGACTGTACCTTTAAGTGACGTCATCCAAGATGGCGTCCCTTGAATTCCGATTGGCTGATAGGATTCTATCAGCCAATCGGAATTAAGGTAGGAAAAATCTGATTGGCTGATTCAATCAGCCAATCAGATTCAAGTTCAATCCGATTGGCTGATCCAATCAGCCAATCAGATTGAGCTCGCATTCTATTGGCTGATCGGAACAGCCAATAGAATGCGAGGTCAATCTGATTGGCTGATTCCATCTTAGATTAGGTGTAATTAGTTTAAAATTCTTGTAATTTTTTTTATTTTTTGTAATTTAGTGTTTGTTTTTTTTGTACTTTAGTTTAGTTTATTTCATTGTATTTAATTGTAGGTACTTGTAGTTAATTTATTTAATGATAGTGTAGTGTTAGGTTTAATAGTAACTTAGGTTAGGATTTATTTTACAGGTAATTTTGTAATTATTTTAACTAGGTAGCTATTAATTAGTCAATAACTATTTAATAGCTATTGTACCTAGTTAAAATAAATACAAAGTTGCCTGTAAAATAAATATAAATGCTAAAATAGCTACAATGTAACTATTAGTTATATTGTAGCTATATTAGGGTTTATTTTACAGGTAAGTATTTAGTTTTATATAGGATTAATTTATTTAGTTAATTTAATGACAGTGTAGTGTTAGGTGTAATTGTAACTTAGGTTAGGGTTTATTTTACAGGTAAATTTGTATTTATTTTAGCTAGGTAGTTATTAACTATTTAATAGCTATTGTACCTAGTTAAAATAAATACAAAGTTGCCTGTAAAATAAATATAAATCCTAAAATAGCTACAATGTAACTATTAGTTATATTGTAGCTATAT
Organism: Bombina bombina; assembly: GCF_027579735.1. Lineage (NCBI taxonomy): Eukaryota > Metazoa > Chordata > Amphibia > Anura > Bombinatoridae > Bombina > Bombina bombina. Next base: position 158,726,298 of record NC_069509.1, read on the forward strand.
TAATAGCTAGTAGGGGCTTAGATTAGGTGTAATTAGTTTAAAATTATTGTAATATTTTATTATTTTTGCTAATTTAGTGTTTGTTTGTTTTTTTGTACTTTTCTGATGGATGGAAGACCTCTTCTTGCCCCGCTTGGATGAAGACTTCTGCCGGTCTGGATGTCCTCTTCTGCCCCATCGGATGAAGACTTCGGCCCGGCTGGGTGAACACGACTCAAGGTAGGGAGATCTTCAGGGGGGTAGTGTTAGGTTTATTTAAGGGGGGTTTGGGTTAGAGTAGGGGTATGTGGGTGGTGGGTTGTAATGTGGGGGGGGGATTGTGTTTTTTTTTTACAGGCAAAAGAGCTGTTTTCTTTGGGGCATGCCCCACAAAGGGCCCTGTTCAGGGCTGGTAAGGTAATAGAGCTGTTAACTTTTGTAATTTAGTATAGGTTAGGGCATTTTTTTTATTTTGGGGGCCTTTGTTATTTTATTAGGGGGCTTAGATTAGGTGTAATTAGTTTAAAATTCTTGTAATATTTTTTTATTTTTTGTAATTTAGTGGGGGGGGGGGTTGTACTTTAGTTTAGTTTTTTTAATTGTATTTAATTGTAGGTACTTGTAGTTAATTTATTTAATGATAGTGTAGTGTTAGGTTTAATTGTAACTTAGGTTAGGATTTATTTTACAGGTAATTTTGTAATTATTTTAACTAGGTAGCTATTAAATAGTCAATATCTATTTAATAGCTATTGAACCTAGTTAAAATGAATACAAAGTTGCCTGTACAATAAATATAAATGCTAAAATAGCTACAATGTAACTATTAGTTATATTGCAGCTATATTAGGGTTTATTTTACAGGTAAGTCTTTAGTTTTATATAGGATTCATTTATTTAGTTAATTTAATGATAGTGTAGTGTTAGGTGTAATTGTAACTTAGGTTATGATTTATTTTACAGGTAAATTTGTATTTATTTTAGCTAGGTAGTTATTAAATAGTTATTAACTATTTAATAACTATTGTACCTAGTTAAAATAAATACAAAGTTGCCTGTAAAATACATATAAATCCTAAAATAGCTACAATGTAACTATTAGTTATATTGAAGCTATATTAATAGCTAGTAGGGGGCTTAGATTAGGTGTAATTAGTTTAAAATGATTGTAATATTTTATTATTTTTGGTAATTTAGTGTTTGTTTGTATTTTGGTACTTGTATGATGTATGGAAGACCTCTTCTTGCCCCGCTTGGATGAAGACTTCTGCCGGTCTGGATGTCCTCTTCTGCCCCATCGGATGAAGACTTCGGCCCGGCTGGGTGAACACGACTCAAGGTAGGGAGATCTTCAGGGGGGTAGTGTTAGGTTTATTTAAGGGGGGTTTGGGTTAGAGTAGGGGTATGTGGGTGGTGGGTTGTAATGTGGGGGGGGGGGATTGTGTTTTTTTTTTACAGGCAAAAGAGCTGTTTTCTTTGGGGCATGCCCCGCAAAGGGCCCTGTTCAGGGCTGGTAAGGTAATAGAGCTGTTAACTTTTGTAATTTAGTATAGGGTAGGGCATTTTTTTTTATTTTGGGGGGCTTTGTTGTTTTATTAGGGGGCTTAGATTAGGTGTAATTAGTTTAAAATTCTTGTAATATTTTTTTATTTTTTGTAATTTAGTGGTTTTTTATTTTTTGTAATTTAGTGGGGGGGTTTTGTACTTTAGTTTATTTAATTGTAGATAATTGTAGGTACTTGTAGTTAATTTATTTAATGATAGTGTAGTGTTAGGTTTTATTGTAACTTAGGTTAGGATTTATTTTACAGGTAATTTTGTAATTATTTTAACTAGGTAGCTATTAATTAGTCAATAACTATTTAATAGCTATTGTACCTAGTTAAAATAAATACAAAGTTGCCTGTAAAATAAATATAAATGCTAAAATAGCTACAATGTAACTATTAGTTATATTGCAGCTATATTAGGGTTTATTTTACAGGTAAGTATTTAGTTTTAAATATGATTCATTTATTTAGTTAATTTAATGACAGTGTAGTGTTAGGTGTAATTGTAACTTAGGTTAGGATTTATTTTACAGGTAAATTTGTATTTATTTTAGCTAGGTAGTTATTAAATAGTTAATAACTATTTAATAACTATTGTACCTAGTTAAAATAAATACAAAGTTGCCTGTAAAATAAAAATAAATCCTAAAATAGCTACAATGTAACTATTAGTTATATTGCAGCTATCTTAGGGTTTATTTTACAGGTAAGTCTTTAGTTTTAAATAGGATTCATTTATTTAACTATAGTAAACTTATTTCGTTTTATTTAAATTATATTTAAGTTAGGGGGTGTTAGTGTTAGGGTTAGATTTAGGTTTAGGGGTTAATAACCTTATTATAGTAGCGGCAACGTTGGGGGCGGGAGATTAGGGGTTAATAATTGTAGGTAGGTGGCGGCGATGTTAGGGAGGGCAGATTAGGGGTTAATAAAATGTATTATAGTGTTTGCGAGGCGGGAGTGCGGCGGTTTAGGGGTTAATACATTTATTATAGTGGCGGCAATTTGCGGTCGGCAGATTAGGGGTTAATACTTGTAGTTAGATTGTGGCGACGTTGGGGGGAGGCAGATTAGGGGTTAATAACTATAATGTAGGGGTCGGCGGTGTTAGGGACACCAGATTAGGGGTTAATAGTTATAATGTAGGCGGCGGCGATATCGGGTCGGCAGATTAGGGGTTAATACTTGTAGTTAGATTGCGGCGACGTTGGGGGGGGGCAGATTAGGGGTTAATAACTATAATGTAGGGGTCGGCGGTGTTAGGGACAGCAGATTAGGGGTTAATAGCTATAATGTAGGCGGCGGCGATATCGGGTCGGCAGATTAGGGGTTAATACTTGTAGTTAGATTGCGGTGACTTGGGGGGGGCAGATTAGGGGTTAATAACTATAATGTAGGGGTCGGCGGTGTTAGGGACAGCAGATTAGGGGTTAATAGTTATAATGTAGGTGGCGGCGATATTCGGTTGGCAGATTAGGGGTTAATAAAATACTGCAGGTGTCAGCGATAGCGGAGGCAGCAGATTAGGGGTTAATAAGTGTTAGATTAGGGGTGTTTAGAGACTCGGGGTACATGTTAGGGTGTTAGGTGCAGACTTAGTGTTTCCCCATAGGAAACAATGGGGCTGCGGTGTTAGTTTTTTTTTCAGCCGAAACTCCCATTGTTTCCTATGGGGAAATGCCGAATTTTAACGAGCTAATTCGGATTTATTCGGAGATACGGCAGCTATTTCGGATTCATTCGGTAGATTCGGAAGTATTTTAATTCGGATATCCGAATCGATCCGAATCTCCGAATTTACCGAATTTTCCGAATTTCCGAATAAATCCGAAACGAACCGCACATGTCTAGATTCATTAATGACCTCATTATAATATGGGAAGGAGATGTAGATACATTTCTAAGATTCCTAAAATATGTAGAGAGCAATTCAATGGAAGTACAGTTTACACATGAAGTGCAAAAGGAACAGATCCACTATTTAGACCTCACACTGAGAGGCAATACAAATGAAAGACGAGTGGAAACAACACTATACAGAAAACCCATTTCAAAAAATGCAATCTTGCATGCAAATAGCAATCACCCAAAAGAAACATTTAAAGCAATAGCAAAAGGCCAACATATGAGAGTAAAACGTAATTGTACAAATCAGTTAGACTATACTAAAGAATCCGCACGCTTAGATGGATATCTGAAGGATAGGGGATATAACAGACAAGCTATAAAAAATGCCCGCATTGCAGTCTCCACTTTGGACCAGACAAAGTTAATAAAAACAAAAACTTCCCACAATAAATCAAAATATGTTAAAGACCAAGATAGCATTAAGTTTGTCACCCAATATTCTCCACAATACAATAAAATTTTTGGTATAATAAAAAAACATTTGCCAATACTAAGAGCAGACAATAGTCTAGCTAAATTAACACAAAAGAGCTGTCTTTTCTCATACAGAATGGGAAGAACAATAGGAAATATAGTATCACCCACAGTTCCCAAAGCCGCCAATAGGCAATCCTCTTGGCTACAAGTTAAAGGGCTACACAAGTGCGGCTTCAGTGAGTGTAAAGCCTGCAAACATGCAGATACAGGGAATACCTCTCGCTCGGTCAAAACTGGAGAGACCTTTGATATAGAAAGATGTCTGAACTGTAGAGAAAAAGGGGTGGTGTATCTCTTAGAGTGCAAACGCTGTAATCTACAGCATGTTGGAAAAACGTAAAGAGAGATAAGAAGGACCCGCATAAGAGAGCAGATCGCCAGCATTACTGTAGATACAGAAAAAAGCAGAGAAAGAGAGGACAAACTCCTCCCAGTAGAAAAAACATTTCATAGAAGAACATGGCAGAAATACAAAGTCACTGAGGTGGACAATTATAGAAAAAGTGACACTGAATTCTAGGGGGGGGAGATTTGGATGGAATCCTAAGTAAAAGAGAAATTTATTGGATGTTTCATTTAAAAACAAATACATTAATTGACCTAATCCACAAGGTATATATTTGTGCTGTTACAGCCACAGATCAGTGGTCTATGAGTACGGCTCTTGTGGGCTGAAACGTGTAAGACCTGATCTTTCGCCTATTTTTGATTACCCGATTGCAGAGTGTTAATGTTTTTAAAGGACTGAATAAAGAAATATATCTTTTAGCTGTTCTCACGGCTGGACTTTCTTTTTTTTCATTGGTACATTCATATACATACAGTTAGGTCTGTAAATAATTAGACACTGATACAATTTTCATAATTCTGGCTCTGTACGCCACCGCAATGGATTTAAAATGAAACAACCAAGATGCAATTAAAGTGCAGACTTCCATCTTTAATTCAAGGGGTTGAACAAAAATATTGTTTGAAACATTGAGGAATTGCAACCATTTTCATACACAGTCCCCTTATTTTAGGGGATCAAATGTAATTGGACAAATCAAAACAATCATAAATAAAGTGTTCATTTTTAATACTTTGTTGAGAATCCTTTGTAGGCAATGACCGCTTGAAGTCTGGAATGCATGGACATCACCAAACGCTGGGTTTCCTCCTTTGTGATGCTTTGCCAGGCCTTTACTGCAGCTGTCTTCAGTTGTTGTTTGTTCTTGGGTCTTTCTGCCTTAAGTTTTGTCTTCAGTAAGTGAAATGCATGCTCGATCGGGATGAGATCAGGTGATTGACTTGGCCATTGCAGAATATTCCACTTTTTTGCCTTAAAAAAACTCCTGGGTTGCTTTCACAGTATGTTTCGGGTCATTGTCCATCGGTAAAGTGAAGCACTGTCCAATGAATTTGGCTGAGTCTGAGCAGACAATATATCCCTATATACTTTAGAATTCATCCGGCTGCTTCTGTCTTCTGTCACATCATCAATAAACGAAAGTGACCCAGTGCCATTGGAAGCCATGCATGCCCATGCCATTACACTGCCTCTACCATGTTTTACAGATGATGTGGTATGCTTCAGATCATGAGCCTCTCCAAACCTTCTCCGTACTTTTTTCTTTTCATTATTGTGGTACAGGTTGATCTTAGTTTCATCCGTCCAGAGAATGCTGTTCCAGAACTGAGCTGGCTGTTTTAGATATTTTTTGGCAAAGTCTAATTTGGCCTTTCTATTTTTGAGGCTTATGAATGGTTTCCACCTTGTGGTGAACCCTCTGTATTTGCTCTCGAGAAATCTTCTCTTTATGGTACACTTGGATAATGATATGCCTATCTCCTAGAGAGTGTTCTTAACTTGACTGGATGTTGTGAAGGGGTTTTTCTTTACCATGGAAAGGATCCTACGATCATCTACCACTGTTGTCTTCTGTGGACGTCCAGGCGTTTTTGTGCTGCAGAGCTTACCAGTGCGTTCTTTTTTTCTCAGAATCTACCAAACTGTTGATTTGGCCACTGCTAATGTCCCTGCTAAATCTCTGATGGATTTCTTTTTTTTTTTTTTGCAGTCTAAGGTGAGCCAGCTTCACTTGCATTGAGAGCTCCTTTGAACGCATGTTGTGGGTTCACAGCAACAGCTTCCAAATGCAAATGTCACACCTGGAATCAACTCCAGACCTTTTACTTGCTTAATTGATGATGAAATAACGAAGGAATAGCCCACATCTGTCCATGAAACAGTTTTTTAGTCAATTGTCCAATTACTTTTAGTCCCTTGAAAAAGAGGGGGCTACATATTAAAGAGCTGTAATTCCTAAACCCTTCCTCCAATTAAAGCTAAGACACTGTACTTTAAACACATATTTATTATTTACCTGCAACTTGAATTTATTTTGGTAAACAGACAAAATATCAAAACTTTTGTCAGTGTCCAAATATTTACAGACCTTAATGTATATATTTTTGTTTGTTAATGTGTGTATATACACATATAAATGAAAAATTTGAAAAGATAGGAGGTACTCTTCAAACATGCGAACCAAACTGCAAACAAATATGCAACAAACTTTTTCTGTTGTACCCGGGACTTACCCCAAATGAGCTCTGCCGCCCCTATAATCGTGACTTAGCTGTGTAATTCTTCCATGGAGGAGCTCTGGACATGCCGGGGGACCTACGCGGTCAAACCGAAACCATATCGGTGGGCTAATAGCTCCAAAACATCCGGCACTCACATGAAACTCCAACAGCGCTTCTGGCTTGTCATGCGTGCATTCAGCGTCGATCGTGACGTCACAGAATTCTCCGGTCGGGGGGCGGTGCTCTCTTTCTTCACCCAGGTTTGCAACAAGATACAGGTGAACAGGGGCTAAAGAGGATCCAAAGCTGGTGTGAATGCAAACAGTCACAAAGAAGGCATGATCCAGCTTTATGTAGAATAAAATCCAATTTTATTAGGCTTAGTTAAAACGCCAAACAGGCTGCACAAACAGCATAGACAGGAAAGGTGTGTGAGCGTGACACCAGGGCTTACATGTTTCGGCCAGCAGCCGTAATCATAGGCTATGATTACGGCTGCTGGCCGAAACATGTAAGCCCTGGTGTCACGCTCACACACCTTTCCTGTCTATGCTGTTTGTGCAGCCTGTTTGGCGTTTTAACTAAGCCTAATAAAATTGGATTTTATTATACACATATAAACACATAAATATATATGTATATATTCATTTACATATATATTTAAATCTGCTTCCCATCGCTGTGTGACTTACCCCCTTCACTGTGCTAGGTTTTCATGCCGTGTCTGACGGTATGAGAACGAGGATCTCATTGAAGCCTATGGAAGTGTGCTCTTGCTAGCACAATGCTTCTTGCACCTAACTTGTAATGCCAGTGCGCTGGTATTACAAAGTGGGGCGCAAATATATTTTCATGCGCTGGTATTACAAAGTGGGTGCAAATAGGTTAAAGGGACAGTCTAGTCAAATAAAACTTTAATGATTCAGGTAGGGCATGAAATTTTAAACAACATTACAATTTACTTTTATCATCAAATTTGCTTTTCCCCTGGTATTCTATGTTGAAAGCAAAACCCAGGTAGGCTCATATGCTAATTTCTAAGCTCTTGAAGGCCGCCTTTTATCTCAGTGCATTTTGACAGTTTTTTACAGTTAGACAACACTAGTTCAAGTGTGTAATTTAAAAAACCATTGTGCTCACTCCTGTGGAGTTATTTAAGAGTCAGCACTGATTGGAAAAATGCATGACTGTCAAAAGAACTGAGATAAGGGAGCAGTCTGCAGAGGCTTAGATACAAGGTAATCACAGAGTTACAAAGTATATCAATATAACCGTGCTGGTTATGCCAAACTGGAAAATGTGTAATAAATGGATTATCTATATTTTTAATCAATGCAAATTCTGGATTAGACTGTCCCTTTAAATGCACACATCTAACCTATTAGCATCACTGCACACTATTAAAAGGGGTTTAATAGCCTTTGAACCTGTGATGTAATCGCCATTCTCACCAAATTGCCATTTTGTGCTGTTTGATAACTAAAATAATATGATGGTGAAAACAAAAGTAAATTCCTGGAACACACAGAGAGAAAAATCTCATTGGATATTGCAGAGAACTGAATAACAGTGAGTTAAAAAAAAAAACAGCTGCTAGACTCCACCCCTCCCCTTCCCTCCTCCTCCCTCCCCTCTGCCACTGAACATCGGGCGGGCGATTGCAACTTAGTTATAGCAGTGACTGACAGCAGACTGTGGATCTGTTCAGTACATAAAACATTTAAAATATGTTTGCTAAAAGAAGATGCAGTTACTGTATTACAAATATAAAATTGATCTTTGTCCTCATATACTGCAATGCACGCTTTGCATTACAGTGAATGAGCATTGACGATTTCCCTGCCTTCTATAACATCAGTAAGAGAAGTTGCCATGCTGCGCATCACATGACTTGGGTGCACACATGTCACGTGACTGCAGTGCCTGTGTGTAACGTACATTACAAGATGGCACCCTACATAGGAAAATACAAGCTGTGGATAAGATTAGAAAATATGAGGAGTCTTCTTGAAGAGCTTGAAGTAAGATGAACATACATCATTGAGGACAGTGTATTAGTTTATTTTGATTCCTCAGAAACACATACGGCTAGATTTAGAGTTTTGTCTGTAAAGACCCGCGTAGCTAACGCTGCTTTTTTTCCCAACGCACCCTTCCAACAACGCCGGTATTTAGAGTTGTCTGAGGGGCTGCGTTAGGCTCAAAAAAGGGTGCGTTGAGCCTAACTTAGCTCCACTTCAACTCTCAATATCAGCATTGCTTACGTTAGCGGTTATCTGGGAAAACGTGCTTGTGCACGATATCCCCATACTAAACAATGGGGCTGAGCTGGCTGTAAAAAAAACTAACACCTGCAAAAAAGCAGAGTTCAGCTCCTAACGCAGCCCCATTGTTTCCTATGGGGAAACACTTTCTAAGTCTGCACCTAACACCCTAACATGAACCCCGAGTCTAAACACCCCATACCTTACATTTATTAACCCCTAATCTGCCGCCCCCGCTATCGCTGACCCATGCATATTATTATTAACCCCTAATCTTCCGCTCTGGACACCGCCGCCACCTACATTATCCCTATGAACCCCTAATCTGCTGCCCCTAACACCGTCGACCCCTATATTATATTTATTAACCCCTAATCTGCCCCCCCCAACATCGCCGCTACCTTACCTACACTTATTAACCCCTAATCTGCCGACCGGACCTCGCTGCCACTATAATAAATGTATTAACCCCAAAACCGCCGCACTCCCACCTCGCAAACACTAGAATAAATTGTATTAACCCCTAATCTGCCCTCCCTAACATCGCCGCCACCTACCTACAATTATTAACCCCTAATCTCCCGCCCGCACCGTCGCCGTTACTATAATAAAGTTATTAACCCCTAAACATAACTCTAACCCTAACCCTAACACCCCTCTAACATAAAAATAATTTATATTAAACAAAATAATATTCCTAAAATTAACTAAATTATTCCTATTTAAAACTAAATACTTACCTATAAAATAAACCATAATATAGCTACAATATAATTAATAATTACTTGTAGCTATTTTAGGATTTATATTTATTTTACAGGCAACTTTGTATTTATTTTAACTAGGTACAAAAGCTATTAAATAGTTAATAATTATTTCATAGCTACCTAGGGCAGATTAGGGGTTAATACAATTTATTATAGTGTTTGTGGGGCGGGAGTGCGGCGGTTTAGGGGTTAATACATTTATTATAGTGGCGGCAAGGTCCGGTCGGCAGATTAGGGGTAAATAAGTTTAGTTAGGTAGCGGCGACGTTGGGGGGGCAGATTAAGGGTTAATAAATATAATATAGGGGTCGGCGATGTTAGGGGCAGCAGATTAGGGGTTTATAGGTATAATGTAGGTGACGGCGGTGTCCGGTCGGCAGATTAGGGGTTAAAAATTTTTATTATAGTGGCGGCGATGTGGGGGGGCCTTGGTTTAGGTATTCATAGGTAGTTATGGGTGTTAGTGTACTTTTTTTTTGGGCTGGAGTCTTGTCGGTAGAGGGTCTACCGCTCACTTCTCCCAAGACTCCAAATACCGGCGTTAGACAGATCCCATTGAAAAGATACGCAATTGGCGTAAGTGGATCTGCGGTAGCCTGGAATCGCGGTAGGGAAGTGAGCGTTAGACCCTTTCCTGCCTGACTCTAAATACCAGCGGGCGGTAAAAAGCAGCGTTAGGACCCCTTAACGCTACTTTTGACGGCTAACGCAAAACTCTAAATCTAGGTGTTAGTTTGGAAAATGTTAAGCAGGTGTTAAGAGTCACTTTAACAACCCATATCTTTAATTATGCTGTGTTGCTGGTTCTAAATATCATACAAGCACTGAATTAACATTAAAATGTTTATATTTAGAGCATCAAGATGAAAATTTTACACATAAAGCAAATGTATTAACTTAAATTACAAAGTATAATTTCATTTTATATTCTATAAAATAAACCAGAGCTGAAGAACCAGTTTAAAAAAAATAAATTAAAAAATTGTAACCTTTCCCTAGTCACATACATGGACATTGTGTAATATGCCATAGCGCCATCTATTGGTTGAAAGTTCCTTGACATTGTGTAACACAGCGCCATCTATTGTTAGAAGGTTCATCCCCAAAATGTGTACTGGGAAAAAAGACTAATTTGCATATATTTTGCATAGGGTGACAATGCAATGTCTGGTTGTGAGTTTTATCGTTTATCCTTTCCCAGAATCCCCCTTCCTTTTGTTAGAGTTATATTTTATTATTATGTTGTTTTCTATATGTTTTCTCTATGTTTTTGTGTTATGTGACGTGTGGCACCATTACTTAAATGGAGTCTAGTACAGAGTGAAATAAAGCATTTTAAGTAGCTCCTTTTGGAACTTTGTTGTGTCTGGTTATTTCAGGACTTCTAGTCTCAGCACCTGGTTTTTGGCTTTTTCCCCCCAAAATCATCAAAACTTCAGTGTGGTAAGGTTTGTAACAAGAGAGAAAACAAGTTTACACATTTTTTACTGTTAAAAATTAAAATATTTGACAAGCAAATGAGCCATTTACTTGCTTTGTTGCAGAATCATTGTCATTTTTTATTTTTGTGAGGAAATTCTGCCATCAAAAGTTTCCATCTTCCATTTTTTTTTTATTTTTATTTCCTTTGCCTCTTGTCATTGGCACATCAAATGTGTTCAGCTAGCTCCCAGTAGTGTATCTCTGCTCCTTCAACAAAAAATAACAAGAGAATAAAGCAAAATTGATAATAGAAGTAAACTGGAAAGTTGTTTAAAATTCATCTTAATCATGGAAGAAACATTTTGGGCTAGATTACAAGTGGTGCGGTATTTTTTTTGCAAAAACTAAGCTGAGTTAAGCTTTTTTTTGCGCTAGTCAGGTTGTGCGTTAAAAAAAAACGTATTTTGCAAAAACCTTAACTTGCAATGTCGCGTGCACGTTCACGTATTCCCCCATAGAGGTCAATGGAGACCCACTCTCTCGCACAAACACCATGACATATTCTCATTAGGGCAAACCCGACATGTAATTATGAATATTTCATATTTCAATGTTCTTTAACATGTTTGTTTGTAACATGCGCATACTCGGTCGCATACTGTAATATGCGCAAACATGATTGCATACTGTAATATACGCACACACAGCATAAAAATATAAAAAATATGTATACATATACATATTAATGTTTTATATGTGTATATATGTCTGTAAATACATATATACACATATAAATACATATGTACACACATATAGTTCACGTATTCCCCCATAGAGGTCAATGGAGACCCACTCTCGCACAAACACCATGACATATTCTCATTAGGGCAAACCCGACATGTAATTATGAATATTTCATATTTCAATGTTCTTTAACATGTTTGTTTTTAACATGCGCATACTCGGTCGCATACTGTAATATGCGCAAACATGATTGCATACTGTAATATACGCACACACAGCATAAAAATATAAAAAATATGTATACATATACATATTAATGTTTTATATGTGTATATATGTCTGTAAATACACATATACACATATAAATACATATGTACACACATATAGACTTATATATATATATATACACAAACAAATATCCTGTTGGAATATTGGAATGTTAAATATTTACAGTATATATACAGTAAAACAGATAAATACATCTGTACTCATATATATATATATATATATATATATTTATATATATATATTTATACATATATTTATACATATATATTTATATATATATATACATACATATACATATTTAGACATGTATATGTATGTATCCTGCTGCTGGCTCCTCCTACCGGAACCGCCATTAAATTGTGTTCTCCTATATGCATGTATTTCAATGTTAGTCATTTTTCTGCCTTTTTTTCTAACACCCGCGATCTCATATCTTTGAGCCCTTATAACTTTTAATCATTTTTATTAGATGGTGTTATTATGAGTTTAACTGTACTTTGTAATGTATTTTTGATGAGTTTTGTGCATTTTTTTATTTTCAGAAAACAGTTAACCAAAGCTCTGAAATCACGGTAAGGATTGAAGCGTAAATTTCGCTCAACTTGTAATATAAGCACAATTAAAATGGGTCTTGAAAACACAGTATCCTTTGTGCAAAAACGTTTGCACCTCACTTGTTATTTAACCCTTTGTGTTTCATGTTCCTTTAACCCTTTTACTTTTCAGCCATTTCACAAAGCTTCACATAAGCATATTTAGTCTAAATTACAACATAGATCTTGGTGCTTTTTCTGAAAGTTAATTTACAGAAAATGTTAAAAAAAATTGTATCAAATGAACGGCAAGCTATTTTTGTATATCATTTTTAAAATGTACATGGAAACAAAATGGCTATGTTCAAATAAAACTTTATTTATAAAAACAAAAATTTGAATTTCATTTGCTTTTCAAATATCACAAAATATTATTCTTATCTTGATTTTATTTTTATTTTTTAATCATTTAAAAATGTAAAAAATATTTTTAGCACCCAGGCTGAACAACAAAAAAAAGAATTGTATGCTTAACACTAAAGGATACTGGTCTTCATCTTCCTGAAATGATTCACTATCATTATTTTTTTTCCTCTGATAACAAATTTAATTTTCGCAGCTAAAGGAGATAAGATTCATTTGAAACTAATTCTCAAAGGTTAAAGTGACTGGAAAAGATAAAAATTAATGTTTTCAAAGACTTAACAGATGGCAGAACAGAAAAGTTATGATCAAAGAATAGCAAACTCTATAAAGTGTAAAATTACTGAGAGTGAAATGTGTCACATAAACCAAAACGCTATGAAGAAACGGAAAAAAAAGCCTCCGATCAGCCCTTTGAATTTTTTCCTGTATCTGCTCTATACAAAAGATTAAAAGAAAGGGTTGACATGAACGCAACATCGTAGAATCAGATAGCAGATTACCACACTCTTTAACCTTCTTTCTTTGATGTTCCTCATAAAACATAATGTCAATACAGAATAGACTGGTTTTATATTTGATTTTTTTGGGGGGAGGGGGGTGATTAGATAGAAAGGTCACTTTCAAAACAAGTTGCTATTGGAAATGTACATGTGTCCTAGTTTGGGATTGGTTGTCAATATAGAATATTATACTCAGTTATCTAAATGAACTCAGAGCTCATCCACTTCAAAATATTAAAGGAACTTGATTTATTAAAGGGACACTGAACTAAAAAAAATTATTTCATGATTCAGATAGAGCATGAAATTTTAAGCAACTTTCTAATTTACTCCTATTATCAAATTTTCTTCATTCTCTTAGTATCTTTATTTGAAATGCAAGAATGTAAGTTTAGATGCCGACCCATTTTTGGTGAACAACCTGGGTTGTTCTTGCTGATTGGTGGATAAATTCATCCACCAATAAAAAAGTGCTGTCCACAGTTCTAAACCAAAAAAAAAGCCTAGATGCCTTCTTTTTCAAATAAAGATAGCAAGAGAATGAAGAAAAATTTATAATATGATTAAATTAGAAAGTTGCTTAAAATTGCATGCTCTATCTGAATCACAAAATAAAAAAAAATGTACATTGTCCCTTTAAAGGGATATGTAAGTGTAAATTATAGTCCCATGATTCAAATAGAGAGTACAATTTAAAAAAAAAAATATATATTATTTCTAATTTATTTCTGTTTAGTTTGAATCAGCAGATTTAAACCAGGTCTTAAATGGACATTACATTTAAAATGTAATCCATGCATAAAATATTTAAAGGACCACTCAATGCAGAAGAATTACATAATTAACAAGTACATAATAAAAAGACAATGCTATAGGGCTTACTCTGAATTTCAAATAAGCAGTACATTTTTTTCTTTCAAATTAAATTTTTCTCCCATTTGCCGGCCCCCTGTATCATGTGACAGACATCAGCCAATCACAGACTAGTATAGGTATACTTTGTGAGCTTGCACATGCTTAGTAGTATCTTGTTCCCCAGAAAGTGTGCATATAAAAAGACTGTGCAAAATTTGATAATGGAAGTAAATTGGAAAGTGTCTTAAAACTGCTGCTCTATCTGAATCATAAAAGTTTATTTTGACTTGAGTTAAGTAAAGGGACAAAGAAGTAAAAAATTATACTTTCTTAATTAAAAATTATATTTTCATGAATAAAAGTTAGGGGTATATTTATTATAGTGCGAGCGGACATAATACAATGTAGCGAATCATGTCCGCTGCACATCGATAAATGCCGGCAGCATACGATCGTATTCGATCGGGTTGTTTTCTGTCCGCTGCCTCAGAGCAGGCGGACAAGTTATGGAGCAGAGGTCTTTAGACCGCTGCTTCATAACTTCTGTTTCCGGTGAGCCTGAAGGGGCATACGGAGCTTCATAAATCGACCCCATAGTATGAAAGCATACTGAGAAACGCTTATGAGTAGGCATGTGGAATCATGTACTTCATTAGCAAACAAATGCAGAAATTGGTCAACCCCAACAGCATTCGTCTTTCTTCGAGATTCATTTCTTCTTGTAAAAGTACAATACACAAAGATCTATGCAAATCTAGATCTTTCTCTGTTGCATATTCACAAGAAGAAAGCTGGCTCCAAAAAGAGCCAAATGCTGATTGCGGCGACCATTTTCGGCAGTCGTTTGCTCATGAAGTACACAAATGCACATGCCTACTTAGGAGTGTTAACGTGTGTTAAGCACTGTATTGCAGCATGGTATGTAACAATGTTATGCCATAACTAACAACATTTTTGGCTCGGTATTAGAAACTTGGGAGGATGAGGGGTGTGTCTTGTAGTCGGTGGGTGTGTCTGGCCAGTTTGTGGGTGTGTCTTGCTGTCTATGGGTGGGGCTAAGGGAAATTCTGCAAATAGGGACATATGGCTCAGAGGGACAGAACACAGAATTAAGGAATCTCCCTCTCAAAAAGGGAAAGTAGGGAGGTCTGTTATACATATAGTTCTAGATCACGAGTGGAGCACTGACTGTTGCACGTGAGCGATAAGGGGTATATCGTGGGTGTCTGCACACGTCAGAAGTAACGTGCATATTACAAGTTGAAAGTAAAAGCGTTTGCTGTGTTTGCATGCATCAGAAGTAACGTGCATATTACAAGATGAAAGTAAAAGCGTTTGCTTGAGTGCAATTAAATATAACGTGCATCTCAGGTGCTAGAATAAAAAAGTCTGCAAAGGGCTTGAACATAGAAATACATACCCCTGACATCTAAATATGCCAGGAAAGGGTATACTTAAGCCACCAGTGGGAGACATACTCTTATGCCACCTACTAATGGTTTTCCTCTTTTTTCTGTATATATTCATACAATTATTATATCTATGTTGCACTACACATTTATTTATAAAAGAAAGTGGGTAACAACTGATTCTTCCGAATTCTAGTGCCAATCATCCTTATTAACCATATATATGTTTATTTCTGTGTACATATGTATTTATGTGGTATGTTTTACTGTATATTTACAAGACATATTTTACATTTATGAAAAAACAAAAATAGATAGATAGATAGATAGATAGATAATAGATAGATAGCTAGATATTTATAAAGAATATATATATATATATATATATATATATATATATATATATATACACACAGTGAGGGGAAAAGGTATTTGAACCCCTGCTGTTTTTGTACGTTTGCCCAATAACAAAGAAATTATCAGTCTATAATTTTAATGGTAGGTTTATTTGAACAGCGAGAGACAGAATAACAACAAAAAATCCAGAAAAATGCATTTAAAAAAAGTTATAAATTGATTTGCATTTTAATGAGTGAAATAAGTATTTGACCCCTTTGCAAAACATGACTTAGTACTTGGTGGCAAAACCCTTGTTGGCAATCACAGAGTTCAGACGTTTCTTGTAGTTGGCCACCAGGCTTGCACACATATCAGGAGGGATTTTGTCCCACTACTCTTTGCAGATCCTCTTTAAAGGGACAGTCTAGGCCAAAAAAACCTTTCATGATTCAAATAGGGCACGTTATTTTAAACAATTTTCCAATTTACTTTTATCACCAATTTTGCTTTGTTCTCTTGGTATTCTTAGTTGAAAGCTTAACCTAGGAGGTTCATATGCTAATTTCTTAGACCTTGAAGACCACCTCTTTTCAGAATGCATTTGAACAGTTTTTCATCACTAGAGGGTGTTAGTTCATGTATTTCATATAGATAACACTGTGCTTGTGCACGTGAAGTTATCTGGGAGCAGGCACTGATTGGCTAAACTGCAAGTCTGTCAAAAGAACTGAAATAAGGGGGAAGTTTGCAGAGGCTTAGATACAAGATAATCACAGAGGTTAAAAGTGTATTAATATAACAGTGTTGGTTATGCAAAACTGGGGAATGGGTAATAAAGGGATTATCTATCTTTTAAAACAATGAAAATTCTGGTGTAGACTGTCCCTTTAAGTCATTAAGGTTTCAAGGCTGACATTTGGCAACTCGAATCTTCAGCTCCCTCCACAGATTTTCTATGGGATTAAGGTCTGGAGACTGGCTAGACCACTCCAGGACCTTAATGTGCTTCTTCTTGAGCCACTCCTTTGTTGCTTTGGCTGTATGTTTTGGTTCATTGTCATCCTGGAATACCCATCCACGACCCATTTTCAATGCCCTGGCTAAGGAAAGGAGGTTCTCACCCAAGATTTTGACGGTACATGGTCCCGTGCATCCAGGGCCGGCGTTTGGTAGAAGGCTACTTTGCAACCGCCTTAGGGCGCCGCAGCAGGGGGGCGCAATTTAGAGCAGCCTGATTTTTTTTATTTTTTTTGAGTACAGTCCTTTATCTTATTTGGTTCAGGCGGCTCAGCCGCTCAGCCAATGTGTGCACGCAGCGCAGTGCACACCCCCCCACAGTCCTGACTCCTGACCAACCAATACCACCCGGCACACGGACCCACCCACCCATGCAGGCGCGTGTAAACTCCCAGATACTTAGGACCAGCAGCGCGGGATTCAGGAACTCTCTGGGAGGCAGAGCCAGTGCAGAGTTTTAGCGGTGAGTCCCGGTGTTACAATGGGGCCGCTCACACTGTGCCTGACATTCCGTCCCTCCTGTACACACTGAGTCCCGGATACTCGGGACCAGCAGCACGGGATTCAGGAACTCTCTGGGAGGTGGAGCCAGCACAGAGTTTTAGCGGTGAGTCCCGGTGTTAGTTACTATGGGGCCGCTCACACTGTGCCTGACATTCCGTCCCTCCTGTACACACTGAGGGCTGCTTGGGCGAACTTGGACTTCTCTAGATGAGGCGCAGGTCCTGGCTGCTATCTGCTAATATGAAGAAGAAACACTGGGGCTGATCACCATGCAGGGTAGGTGACAAACAGTAAACTTGTGTGCTCCTGTTACACTGTCTGTGTACATCATGATTTTCCTTCCATACTCTCCCCAGAAGGTCCTGGCACAGTGCAGATCGTTTTCTATTATTTTCATTATTAAAAATTAATTGGAATCCAGTCCAATATTCTTATGTTTTCTGATTTGTGCTCTTTCCCTAAAAATGCTAAAATGTATTTCTCTTAACAAGTTATGTAGCTTAGACCTTAGTCAGTTATTTATTTCCCCTTTTTAAGGTTAATATCTAATCTTGCCATGTTAATTGTTGCAGTGTCTCAACTGAGTTGTCCCGGGTTTACTATGTCTCATTTAAGTGCAGGGCCCCAAATCTTAACTTATGGTGGTGTAGGAAGCAGATATGTCTCCTCCCATTTTAGTGGTCCCATCCAGCCCCACACACTTGTCCCTGTCATAAATGTTCCTCTTGCTTCAATGCTCAGTGGAGCATCTTATGGCTAAGAGGACATCATGTCATTACATTATTAACTTTGTGATTATACATGAACATTATAACTAACTTATTTGGTGTGTGCACATTATCACTGTATATCGGCATCAGCTGGCTGCTTCATTCATACATTAGCATAAAGTGCTGACACTGCAGGAATTGCATTAGTTTGGGTTATTTTTGTACAATTCATATTTCTAAGTAAAGCATTGCATTGTAATTCAACTAGCCCTGTCTAAGGGCTCAAGAGATTTCCTCCATGCAGCACCCACAGAGAACCTAAGTAAAGTGTTTGAACAAATGACATACAAAAATGCAAAGTGGAACCTGCATGTGAGTACGTTATCAGAGTACTACAGGGTGAAAAGGATACCTAGAGGGCTCAGAATTAGTATCTGCCCCAAACTCTTGAAAGATAAAAAGGATTACTGTGATAAGTTTGAATCCATTATCAACAAATGCTCTTACGACTTGATGGTACTGACAGTGGAATCGTTATTAGAAGAAATAACAGCTCAGGAAATAAAAATCAAACAAAGCAGATAGGAACTGTTAAGAACACTGTCAGCAGATGATTGGGAGAGCTTAATCAGTCAAGTTGAAAGTAAGACAGCGGAACTTGAAAAAACCATTAAAGAAAGAAAAAGGCAAAAATTTCAAAGAGATGAAGCCGATTACCTTACCGGGAGAGTGTACAAGTGGAGGAGCGATCACCATGGCAACGTAAACAACAGCTATGGTAACTATAGAAGAGGTGGTAACCGAAGACCCAATAGGAACCAAGAACGAGGATCGCTACCGGAAGGGGAAATGGTAACGTCACATGCTGAATCAGAGGACTCCTCCCCTTTAGACTCCAGCAGCGATGGACGCGACACAGAGGCGGAAAGAAGCACCGCAAGAGGAAGATGCAGGGGGAGAGGAGGACCTAGGAGATCAAGTCGGAGGGGGAGACCATACCATCACCAGTAATCGTGTATGGTAATTTGACATCGGATCCATGCATGGGAAAAAGGACTGAGTCTAAAGATGGGGTAAGACCTGAGCATACCACTGTACTTAATATATCAGGGAAAGAAGTGACTGATAATGAATTGAGACTTTTGGAAAAAGGACTTTCGTTCTGTCCATATTCTAGCACGAACTTTTTTGAATTAAATAAAGACTTACAAAGATTTTTCAGGAACATTAAGTTAAAAACATGGTTTCATGATAACAAATATATTGAATCTGAAACATGTAATGTAGAAACAGAATGGAAATTAAAAGAATTAGCCTTAAAGAGGTTAATCTGACTAAAAATGAATTTAAAGCGATAAAAACCTTTAAAAATAAATCAAATGAGTTGACAATTAAAAAAGCAGATAAGGGCGGGGCAACCGTAGTGCTAGACAAAACGTACTATATCAGTGAAATAATAAGTCAACTTGAGGATAAGGATACTTATCAGAGAAAAAACTACAACCCGGTTAGTAAAATACAAAAAGAGGTTGAAGTAATACTTAATAAAGCATTTGAGAATAGATTGATAAAAAAAACTGAGGGAATATTTATTTAATAAAGAACCTAAGAACCCTATCTTCTACACTGTACTGAAGGTACATAAGAATCTAGCTGGACCACCAGGGAGACCCATAGTCTCAAGTGTCAATTCAGCTTTAACTAATATTTCTACATTTTTAGATAACATTCTACAGCCAGAGGTAAAGCAAATATCCTCATATCTTAGGGATACAGGAGATTTTTTGAACAAGGCTAAAGATCTGTATTTTGAATCGGAAAAGTTTTTACTGTATACAATGGATGTAAAAAGTCTATACACGGCTATTAAGCACGAGACAGGGATAGGCATTATCAAAAAGGTGTGTAAAGTGAATAAAAAATGTTCTGATCTACAGGTTGATTTTATTGAAGAATTGTTGAGGCTTATCCTGTATTGGAATCACTTCATGCTCCAGGATGACTGGTATATTCAGGTTAAAGGTAAAGCCATGGGGACCAACGTTGCCCCATCATATGCCAACCTATTCATGAACGAAATAGAGGAGAGAGTAGTCTATGAAAATGAGAAATTTAGATTATATGGCGCCACCTGGTGGCGGTTCATAGATGATGTGTTTGGCATATGGTGGGGCAGCGTTGAGTCCCTGCTGGAGTTTGTGAGTGAGATTAATGGAGCTGTTCAAGGACTAGAATTTACAGTAGAGTGGAGTGAGGAGACAGTGACCTTCTTAGATACCAGAGTAATTAAGGAAGGAAATAAGCTAACATTTGATATATATAGCAAGGAGACGGATAGAAATACATTGTTAAATTATAAAAGCTTTCACCCTAGATGGCTACTGAACTCACTACCTAAGAGTCAATTGTTGAGAGTGGACAGAATAGTCACTAACCCAGCAACAAGAGAGATAAGAATGAGAGAGATGCAGCAAAAATTCTTAGATAGAGGATATCCTAAGATGATTATTGATAAACACACAGATAATGTAAGGGCTAAGGAACAGAATTTGGCTAAAAGGAAATCAGATGATAAATTAGTCCTAGTCACCCAGTATAGCTCTGCTAGTGAAGATGTAAAGCGTATAGTGAATAGACACTGGCATGTTTTGAGTGAATGCAATAAAGATATGGAGATATTTAAGAATCCACCTTTAATGGCATACAAGAGAGTAAAAAATCTTAGAGATCAGCTAACTAATACAGATGTAGGCCCAAAGAAACAAGATAGACAGATGTTTCTAGGCAACAAAAGCAGAGGATCTTTCCCTTGTCTTGGGTATATGAGCTGTCACTCTATTATTAAAGGTAAATATTTCCATCACCCAAGGAATGGGAAAAAATATGAGATAAGAGATTACTATACCTGTGAGTCAAGATATGTAATCTATCTCATAAAATGTTCCTGTTCCCTGATCTACATAGGGGAAACTACCCATATGATCAGAGATAGGATATGCCAGCATCGCTCAAACATAAGGTGCAAGAATACTGATGCTCCAGTGTCCCATAATTTCCTAAAATGTGGCCACCAGATAAGCCAATTAAGGTGGCAAGTTATCAATGTGTGGGTCCACAGAGAAATGGTAGTGATAGAGAAAAAATGTTAAAACAAAAGGAAATGTTCTGGATTTTTGAATTGGGGAGTATGGAGCCTAATGGGTTGAATAGTGACTTTGATTGGTCTATTTTTCTGTAATATGAACTGTAATATGATCTGTGTATATTCCCTATATTTTTTACTGTCTATTGTATAGCCCTGTATGAAATAGAATATAACTGACTGGGATCCTTCTACATCTGAGAAATTAATTGATTGTATACATTAAAGGGACAGTTCACCCCAACATTTTCTCCCCTTTAAATTATTTCCAATGATCCTTTTAACCTGCTAGAGTGTATTAAATTGGTTACAAGTAGCTCCTTTACTCCTATTTCAGCATTTGAAATAGCTGATTTAGCCTGTGGTATCGCCACCTATACTGAACAAATTAATACTGGAGTATAGGCTATTGAATAGCCTAAGTATACACAGCCAGCAGAAGAGATTACACTCTCAGTGGGATGCAGGATAGTTAAGTAATAAAATGATCATTTTCCATTGTTCTCTCTATGTATTGAGCTTTGGTGTTCCAGCCAAATAAAATATAAGAAAGCAAGTCTGTTTACACATACTTAGAGCATAATGAGATCTGATATAACCTTTAAGTTCAACCCATTGTAATAGGATGTGGTTTCAAAGCACAAAATCAGCTACTTCATATACACAAATAAGCATGAAAATGGAATTTCTCAAATGTTTTATACTCTGCAGTTGGAATAACAAGTCATTTAAAATACATTAATGGAAAAACAATTTTACAGTGTACTGTCCCTTTAAGTGATAGAAAAATATGAAATTAACTGTGTTTAAGCAAACAAATTATTAATTCTTAGTTACATTTTATCATGTAATATAGAAATGTTTTTAAAGTGTTTTTCACTAGATTGGTCAGTAGATGGCAGCAGATCCACCTAGTGGAGTGGTTGGCGCCAAACTGAGGGTTTTAAATAGTTGCAAGATGATACATTGTAACTAGCATGAGTAAGAGTGGCAACACTCGAAACGTCGCTATTTCTATGTCTGTAATTTACAGAAAATAAAGTATTTTGAATGATACAGTGCTGTGGACATATTCGTTTCTACTATTGGAATTGGGGGAGCCTGGCAGGACCCTGTCTTCACTTGCACTGCACTCCTGAGTTTGCTGTACTAACAAGCTGCTATATTGTAATTCAAGCTTGAGATGCTTTTATTCTTAATAATTTGTTAATAATAATATAGTAATCCTCGTCTTATTCAATGGAGAATGATGCATAAACCAATTAAATCTCATTCTCAATCTATCAGGATAAAATATTTATTAACATTGTCTCTAAGTATGTACCAAGTTTTGTGGGTCAGAGAAATGTACCTAGTGACCAGACACTGCAGGAACAGGTTTTTCCCTTGGTTCAGGGTCCACCAGAACAGGGGGGGGGGGGAAACAACACTTCTCAGCAAGCACAAGAGAGATACCAACTGAGGGGGAATCGCACCAACACGAAGTACAAATAAATAATGTCATCAATATTTCCTCCTCTCCCCTAACTAAAGCCCAGACTGAAGTCTTGGGCTTTGGGTTAGGTTTTGCACCAGCTACAAATTTTAACCTGTTCCAGACGATGATAGATCTTAACAAGCTAGTGAGAAATATCACCCTGAAGAAGTATTTCTCGAATAAGGGTGATCAAGGTATCACTGTAA
The DNA here is from genome assembly GCF_027579735.1 of Bombina bombina. Classification (NCBI taxonomy): domain Eukaryota; kingdom Metazoa; phylum Chordata; class Amphibia; order Anura; family Bombinatoridae; genus Bombina; species Bombina bombina. The sequence goes on from NC_069509.1 coordinate 158,749,386, forward strand.
ATACTAAGAGGCCTATGGCACGCACTGAATTTCACACATTTGAGGAGAACTGTGATCTCCTTAGTTTACAGGCATTGGAATCTGCTCGTTCCTCTACCATAGGAAATGTTAATAGTGGCAATAGATTTCGTGAGAAATCTAAGTTTTATCCTATACATCACAGGGGAACTATCATAGAAACTTTCTATGATAGAGTTGAGAAGGATTTACTTACTCTTCATAACAATGTGGGGCCTATAAGACATAATCTCACTAAACAACAAAATGACGCTTTAAAAACTTTATAAGAAAATTATTCAATTGTAATACGCCCCGCTGATAAGGGCGGCACAGTGGTGGTGATGAACCGCCAAGATTATGTCTCAGAGGCCCTACGCCAATTGAAGAATACACATGACTATGAGGAGCTTACATACAATCCTACTAACAGATTTAAGAAGGAAGTCAAGGACATTTTGGATGATGGTTTGGAGCATGGACATATCGACACTGACACGGCACAGTATTTGGAGGTTTCTTTTCCCAAGATGCCCATGTTCCACCACCTGCCAAAGGTCCATAAATCACTTCATAACATCAAGGGACTCCCCATAGTCAGTGGGATTGATTCCTTATTGGAACGCCTATCCCAATGGCTGGATGCCCTGTTGCAGCCCATAGTGACGAATTTGCTTTCTTGCACCAGGGACTCCAAACACATCCTCAATCTCCTTGGAAGTTTGGAATGGGATACAGCATTTTGCTGGTTAACGGTCGATGCTGTTTCTTTATACTCATCCATTCCGCACTCCAAGGGGATTGAGGCTGTTAAATTTCATCTAATACATTCAACTGAATATACTTTGGAGTTTCAGGCATACATTCTCCGGGTCCTTGAATTTCTCTTAACACATAATTTTTTCTCCTTTGAGGGTGTTTGCTACCTCCAGAGATGTGGCACAGCTATGGGGGCAAAGTTTGCCCCCTCCTACGCCAATCTCTATCTTGGCTGGTGGGAGCTGACCACATCTATGGAGAGGGCAATCCCTTCAGGAGGTATATACGCTTTTTTAAGCGATTTATAGATGATCAGTTGATCATCTGATCAGGACCAATGGAACTTATCAAGGAATTTGTTGATTATCTCAATGAAAATGATTGTGATTTGAAGTTTACATTTGAGTATGATCCTCACATCATCACGTTCCTTGATCTGAGCCTTGAGGGGGATGTAAATGGCCATATACAGACTAAAGTATACCGGAAGCCCATTTCGGGCAATTCGTTACTGCATGCTAACAGTTGCCACCCCAAGAGTATATCATACGTTGTGGCTAAGGGTCAAATCTCCCGTCTCAAGAGGAATTGCAGTAGGGAGGCTGACTACCAGAAAGAGGCAGGGATCCTAGCACAGAGGCTCAGAGAACGCAATTACAGCAGTAGTTACATCAAGGAAGCCAGAAAAAAAGGTACAGATATTACCAAGGGCTTCACTCTTGGAGGACAAAGTCCCCAGTGAGGCAAAGTCTAATTTTCAGGGTGTCAGCTTTGTGACCACTTACAGTGACCAATATTCTAAAATTTGCAGTATTATCAAAAGACATTTTCCTTTGCTGGCGGCAGATGATCAGCTTAAGGATGAAGTAAAGAAGTGGATCAGATGTAGCTATAGGAAGAGTCGAACTCTAAGCAATATCCTATCTCCCACCCAACTCAAACAAGCGGAGAGGCCTGAGAGCTCCTGGTTATCCCATAAAGGAATATTTAGGTATGGGCACTGCAAATGTCGACCATGCTACTATGTTCAAGTAACAAACATCTTTACTTAAGTTGTCACAGGAAAATCCTTTGACATTAAGAGTTGCTTGAATTGCACACATACTGGTGTTATTTATTTAATAACTTGTACCAAGTGCAATTTACAGTACACTGGACTCACGACCAGGGATGTGAACACACGCATCAGGGAGCACATTTCCTCTCTGGAAAGAGGTAGATCCACCTCCTTATTGGTACAACACTTTGCAGCCGTTCACAAAGGCAAATTGGATACTTTCAGATGGGTTGCCATTGAGAAGGTGGTTCCCCCCAAAAGAGGAGGGGACATTGATAGCATTCTGGCCAAGCGTGAGGTGTTCTGGATATTCCATCTGAAGACCAGGACACCTCACGGTCTAAACGCAAGATATGATCTTATTAATTTTTGGGAATGATAACTCCCCCCCCCCATATTCATTCATATTTCATTTTCCATATATGTGGATAAGGTTAGTAAATGCGAATCACTGATTAATATATAGCTTTATATATCCATATTTAGTCATCTTAATTGAAGTAAGTGACTCCCTGCCATAATGCACTTGACATCATTAGGATCTTTATGGCTAACATATTCTAGTATTAGTGATAGCCTCTAGTATTTTGGCCTTTAACAATATAGGGCTCTTGTAGTTCTATTTATAGACTCTTATCACCTCACCTATTATTTATATGTCACGCTATGATTAGGCAGTCAGCTTTTAGTTGGTCCAGTCTGATTGGGACTTAAAACTAAAATTGATCTAAAAATTAAAACTGATCTAAACATGTATGTATTTAATATCTATTTGAAATAATAATATGTTTTTTATTTAGTAGTATAGGTGTAATAGATAGATATATCTTTCCCTTTTCTTTCATTTATTCGTCTATATTTCTCATGAGACCATGTGTTGTATATATGTATCCATTTCCAAGAAGCCCATTATATTGTTCCTTAATTTGTCTGAATATAGTGAGTAAAGCATTTTGACTTACAGTATACATTATTGCCCTTCTGCTTCTTTTTCCCCTGTTTTTCTATGTGTTTAAGCTTCAATGGTTGCTTCATAGGGTTTTTTGAGCATAAGGGGTTAATGGTACCTGTTCATTTCATATGGGCGTATTTGTGTTTTATTTGTAACCAAACAGGTGTTTTCTCACCTGTTTTAAACCCCACTATTGTAACCTGATTTTTATGCTATGACTACGGCCACCATGGCCGAAACATGTTAGCAACTTCTGTTCGTCCACTTGTTTGGGATGCTTCCCTATTTCGTTCCTCTCCAGTTTTTGATTCTAAATCAGTTCACACAGAAATTGTCCATGCAGAAGTATTTCGCTGAAAAAACATTAAAAAACAATACAATGAGGCCAATTTTAACTGATTCTATTTAAGGGAGACTTAGACAACAAATAAATAATCCCTACATATGAACCAGATTCTCTGATTGATCAATTATGTGATGGTTACATACACACATCTTTCAAAAACAAATCCAACTTCATGCCACAGCTTACTAATAATTCACATATTGAAATATTTAGGCAACTAGTTATTGACGACTTTGATAAAATTTTAAAGAAAAACACTGGCCAAGATAATTTGTTTCCTAATGAGAAAGAGCATTGGCAGGCCTGAAAAGTAATAAATCCCTTGTTATAAGGCAGGCCGACAAGGGCGGAGGGGTTGTTCTTCAAGATTTAGATGACTACCTATTGGAGGCTAGAAAGATATTACATGACACTACATACTGTGTGAAACTTAACTCAGATCCGACTATCAGATATAAAGCTATACTTAAAGATATTGTAGAGTCCGCTTTCGAGGAGGGAATACTTTTGAAAAAAGAAAAAGAATATTTGGTCCAGAACGAACCTAATCAGGCTTTTTATTACCACCTTCCAAAGGTGCATTAAAACCGTACGTGTCCACCAGGCCGGCCCATAATAGCAGGGATTGGTAGCTTGACCGACAATGTCTCTTCATATGTGGACCATTTTTTACAAAGATATGTCTTGGGTCTCGAATCCTATATTTGGGACTCAGCCGACCTCTTCAAAAAGTTAGAACCTTTCTGCATAACAACAGAAATTATATGGATTACGTGTGATGTTCAGGCTGTTTATTGGAATATTCCTCACGAACTTGGCCTGTTGGAAGTTTCTGAGTACTTAGAACAGGATTTCTATCTACCAGTGTCTCAAAGAATGTTTTTACTTGACCTTATTTCTTTTATCCTGAGACACAATTATTTTGTGTTTCAGGACGAATTTTACCTCCAAACTTGAGGAACTGCCATGGGTACCAGGTTCGCCCCAAGCTATGCGAATCTGTTCATGGGATCTTTTGAACAAAAATACATCTATGATTCGTGTTTTGGGGCGAACCTGTTATTCTATGGCAGATATATTGACGACCTCATTCTTATATGGAGAGGTGGACAGTCCTCTGCCAATTTGTTTGTTGACCATCTGAACTCCAATGATAGAGGGTTGACTTTCACAAGTTCCATAAATAACAAATCGATTGTGTACCTGAATTTGAATCTCTGCTTTACTGACGGGGAGGTCGCTAGTACCACCTTCTTTAAGACAGTAGATTGCAACAGTTATTTAGATTTTAGGAGCTGTCATTACCATCCCTGGAAATGGAACATACCTTATGGGCAGTTTAAAAGAGTTCGCCGTAATTGTAGCTCCTTATCTGATTTTGAGTCCCAGAGTTTGGTCATGAAAGAACGTTTTAAGGAAAAAATATCCAGCACACATTATTGAGAATGGTTATAGAAGGGCTAAGTTTGACGATAGGGATAAATATTTTTCTAACCCAAATAAACAGCCAAGAGTAACCACTAATGATATGAACAAGGACCCCTTATTTATAACCCAGTTTAACTCAAATCATAATTTAATTAAAAAAATTATTAATAAGCATTGGGACATTTTGCTCAAGGACCCTATCTTGGGCAAATTAATACGGAATAGACCAAAAGTAGTTTACATAAGGGCCCCTACTTTAAAAACACTGTTAGCTCCAAGTAAGGTAGTTAAACACAAGAAATTGCTACCCATTGTGAAACCTGCGTTATGTTCATTACAATCTGGTTCATTCAAATGTAGATCAACTAGATGTAAGATGTGTAAATTTGTTGGTGACAAACAAAAGATCTTCAAATCTAGTGTCACCAAAAAATCTTACACTATCATTGGCCATGTATCTTGCGCATTGAATCACGTAGTATATTTACTTACGTGTATTAGAGGGGTGCAATATGTTGGACGCACCTGCAGGTGGTTCAGTACAAGATGGTCTGAACACCAACGCAACATGAAGAAAAATTATAGGCTACATAGTGTCTCAAGACATTGTAATAATGTCCATAATGGTGATACCAACTGTTTTTCTGTAACTCCTATCAAATTTATACCTAAGTCCCACTTGTATAACCGGTTTTTCAGACTCAGAATGAGGGAGACTTATTGGATTCACATACTGAAGAGTATGCATCCTCCTGATGGTTTGAATTTATGTGTGGATTTGGCTGCTTTTCATTAGCAATCTCCACACTATCTCCCTCTGTCTGAGCCTGTCTTTTTGATTAAGGTCCTCATCGAGTTTTGGTTACACTTTGTATATACATCTAACGGTTAGCTTAATCAATTAATTTTGGACTACTGGCGATTAAGTGCACTCATAATATAATTTAAAGTGTTCTTGTCCTCTATATTTAATATTGAGGTCTTTTGTATTTGTTTATTTGTCATGTAAATACATGAATTTATGATTTATATTTCTAGTGTGTGTCTGCCAGTGACATTTTCTGAATATAATGTTTAATGTTTATTTCAAAATTTGTTATCAACTTTTTATGGTTTAATTAGTACACTATTTATTATGTCCCTATTTTGTCTTAATTTGTCATGTCTAGTATACTGAATTCTGTGTCTTCAGACAGGAATTTATTATTATTTTCTGATATTTATTTACTACTGATTTATACATACATATTTATTCATCTGTGATTGGTTTTCCATTGTCATAACCATATATTTAATGTCATGTAAAATCCTTGTATATTTGCTGTACATATCAGGTCTTTTTGTGTTTTTATTATGCCCACTGATTATGTTTTTATCAGACTTTTATCAGATTTATATTTGTTAAACTTGTTTCACATCAAGTTTATTACCGCTATTATTATTATTATTTGTGTCTTTATCATTCCCATTGATTATGTTTTTTTTCAGATTTCTATCAGATTTATATTTGTTAAATTTGTTCCATATCGAGTTTATTACCGTTATTATTATTATTAATTTTTATGGACTAACCATTCCTATTACGGCTCGCACTGCCTGCACACGCCTCACTCATAGGACCCTAGCGATTGGCTTAGATGACGCCTCGCGTAGGATCTTCCCTATTGGAGGAGAGAGGGGTGTGTATGTAGGTTGGTTCGTGATAGGTCCACTTCTATGTTAAATAGAGCAGGTTATCAATGTCCAGTATAAGCCTGATGAAATGACCTGAGGGTCAAGAAACGCGTTGCTTGATGCTGCACATTTTTAATTTTAAATTTGTATTTTAATAAACTTTCGAGTTTTTTGATAACCTGCTCTACGTCTGATGCTTTTGGTTGGTTCGCCGACCTGTCCATCAATCTGCCAAGGCTGGTGACTGTGAAATTCACAGACAGCTCCCCTGTGACGTGGTCCCGCAAGTTGCTGCTGATTGGTTCTTGGATTCCACGTGTTGATCCAGCGTGTTTGTCTGTCGGGCAACTAAAGGTCCTGTCCTGTGCTGTGAGGCATATGTTTATGCCGCTACATTTGTGAGTACCCCCGCTCTGGGCTGCTTTATTTTCTTTGCTCCTCTATTGTTGGACAATACTGTCCCATAAGGCGCCTCTGTTTTCTGTCCACACAGATTCTCCTCATCGATTCTACCTCCAAGAGTGCTGCCTAACCATACGAGTGATCTGCTGTCATTTACATCCAGGACTGGTTTTTTATTGATATATTGCACACCTTTTTTAGAGATTTCTTTTCTCTATCGCTTCATTAGGGGTTAATAGGTAGTTTCTGGGTGTTAGTGTACTTTTTAGCACTTTAGTTAAGAGTTTTAGGTTATGGCGTTAGCCCATAAAACTCTTAACTACTGACTTTTAAATGCGGTAGGAGTCTTGACAGGAGAGGGTGTACCGCTCACTTCTTCCAAGACTCGTAATACCGGTATTAGGCAAGTCCCATTAAAAATATAGGATACGCAATTGACTTAAGGGGATTTGAGGTAAGCTTGAGTCGTGGAAGAAAAGTGAGCGGTACACCTGTACCTGCCAGACTCGTAATACCAGCGGGCGTTAAAAAGCAGCGTTGGGACCTCTCAACGCTGCTTTTTAAGGCTAACGCAAGACTCATAAACTAGCCGTATGTATCTGAAATAACAAGAAAATCTAACTAAACATATAAAACTATGAGATACAGGTGTTTCACAGGCTTTTTAAAGTGCCTTAATAATTGAAAAATTACATGTTCTAATTCATTAGCGCATGTCATTTTAAGACTATCAACCCTGCACTGCTGTGTGTTTAACCCACGCAGAGTGATTAAACAGACAGTAGAACTGCGCTCGGGACACACAGAGCACTGCTGGTCATGAGCAGAAACCGTCTCTTATCCAATCAGGAAAGCACTAGTCACATGACTCAGATGTGGAACTAGCGCTGATGATTAGATTTCCGGGGGTTAAACACACAGTAGTGCAGGGTCCATAGTCTTAAAATTACGTTATCTAACGATATAGAGCAATTCTTTTTTCAACTATCATGGTCCTATTCATGGAAGCAAAAGATATGCAGCCAAAGTAAAAACAAAAGAATGACGACAAATTCAATAAAAATTTAGAGACATAGGGGTAGATTTATTATGGCTCGAGCGGACATGATTCGCTACTCGACCTAGCTAAATTCCGGCACTGTCGGCATTTAACATTGCACAAGCATTTCTGCTAAAATGCTTGTGCAATGCCGCCCCCTGCACATTCGTGGCTAATCAGCCGCTATCAGGGGCCATCAATCATCCAGATCAGATCAGGATGATTGAAGTCTGCCACCTAAAAGTGGCGGACAAGTTAAGGAGCAGCGGTCTTACGACTGCTGCTTCTTAACTTCTGTTAACATTGCGCGGAGAAAGCAGCATCCTCTGCTTATTAAATCTCCCCCATAGTACTCAATCTAACAGGAAATGCAATTGATGCCTATGGGGCAGATTTAAAAAGCTCCGTATTGGCCCCAATGCCTTTGTTTCCGCGCGAGCCTTCAGAAGCATACGATTGGGTTGTTTGACACCCCCTGCTAGCATCATTTATCAATGTGTGGCAGACCTGATCCACTACAGATCGCACTTTAATAAATTGGCCCCTTTGTATCTATTGCCCCTTAAACCACAGACAAAACTTGGTTTATTCAGCAGAGTAACGTCAATTTTTCAAAAAACATAAACTGTAGGCCATTTTAATATATAAAAAAAAATTTTACATGGAAAATGTCTCAATAAAATGTCCCTTTAAATAAACTTTTTTTTTTTAAACACCTTACTGTGGCCTAGATTTGGAGTTTGGCGGTAGCCGGGAAAACCAGCGTTAGAGGTTCCTAACGCTGGTTTTAGGCTACCTCCGGTATTTGGAGTCACTCAAAATAGGGTCTAACGCTCACTTTTCAGCCGCGACTTTTACCGCAGATCCCCTTACGTCAATTGCGTATCCTATCTTTTCAATGGGATTTTTCTAACTCCGGTATTTAGAGTCGTGTCTGAAGTGAGCGTTAGAAATCTAACGACAAAACTCCAGCCGCAGAAAAAAGTCAGTAGTTAAGAGCTTTCTGGGCTAACGCCGGTTCATAAAGCTCTTAACTACTGTGCTCTAAAGTACACTAACACCCATAAACTACCTATGTACCAATAAACCGAGGTCCCCCCACATCGCCGCAACTCGGTTAAATTTTTTTAACCCCTAATCTGCCGTCTGCCACCTACGTTATCCTTATCTACCCCTAATCTGCTGCCCCTAACACCGCCGACCCCTATATTATATTTATTAACCCCTAATCTGCCCCCCACAACATCGCCGCAAGCAACCTACACTTATTAACCCCTAATCTGCCGACCGCAAAGAGCCGCCAGCTACATTATAGCTATGTACCCCTAATCTGCTGCCCCTAACACCGCCGACCCCTATATTATATTTATTAACCCCTAACCTGCCCTCCCTAACATCGCCGACACCTAACTTCAATTATTAACCCCTAATCTGCCGACCGAATATCGCCGCTATTCTAATAAATGTATTAACCCCTAAAGCTAAGTCTAACCCTAACACTAACACCCCCCTAAATTAAATATAATTTTAATCTAACGAAATTAATTAACTCTTGTTAAATAAATGATTCCTATTTAAAGCTAAATACTTACCTGTAAAATAAATCCTAATATAGCTACAATATAAATTATATTTATATTATAGCTATTTTAGGATTAATATTTTACAGGTAGCTTTGTATTTATTTTAACCAGGTACAATAGCTAAAATAGTTAAAATAATTACAAATTTACCTGTAAAATAAATCCTAACCTAAGTTACAATTAAACCTAACACTACACTATCAATAAATTAATTAAATAAAATACCTACAATTACCTACAATTAAACCTAACACTACACTATCAATAAATGAATTAAATACAATATCTACAAATAACTACAATGAAATAAACTAACTAAAGTACAAAAAATAAAAAAGAACTAAGTTACAAAAAATAAAAAAATATTTACAAACATAAGAAAAATATTACAACAATTTTAAACTAATTACACCTACTCTAAGCCCCCTAATAAAATAACAAAGCCCCCCAAAATAAAAAAAATGCCCTACCCTATTCTAGATTACTAAAGTTCAAAGCTCTTTTACCTTACCAGCCTTGAACAGGGCCCTTTGCGGGGCATGCCCCAAAAAGTTCAGCTCTTTTGCCTGTAAAAAAAAACATACAATACCCCCCCCCAACATTACAACCCACCACCCACATACCCCTAATCTAACCCAAACCCCCCTTAAATAAACCTAACACTAAGCCCCTGAAGATCTCCCTACCTTGTCTTCACCTCACCGGGTTCAGCGATCGGTCCAGAAGAGGGTCCGAAGTCTTGATCCAAGCGGAGCAAGAAGAGGTCCTCCATCCGGTAGAAGTCTTCATCCAAGCGGGGCAGAAGAGGTCTTCCATCCGATTGAAGTCTTCATCCAAGCGGGATCTTCTATCGTCATCCATCCGGAACAGCCAATAGAATGCGAGCTCAATCTGATTGGCTGATTGGATCAGCCAATCGGATTGAACTTGATTCTGATTGGCTGATTCCATCAGCCAATCAGAATATTCCTACCTTAATTCCGATTGGCTGATAGAATCCTATCAGCCAATCGGAATTCGTGGGACGCCATCTTGGATGACGTCATTTAAAGGAACCGTCATTCGTCGTTCAGTCGTCGGCCAGGATGGATGTTCCGCGTCGGAGGTCTTCAGGATCCTGCCGCTCCGCTCCGGATGGATGACGATAGAAGATCCCGCTTGGATGAAGACTTCAATCGGATGGAAGACCTCTTCTGTCCCGCTTGGATGAAGACTTCTACCGGATGGAGGACCTCTTCTTGCTCCGCTTGGATCAAGACTTCGGACCCTCTTCTGGACCGATCGCTGAACCCGGTGAGGTGAAGACAAGGTAGGGAGATCTTCAGGGGCTTAGTGTTAGGTTTATTTAAGGGGGGTTTGGGTTAGATTAGGGGTATGTGGGTGGTGGGTTGTAATGTTGGGGGGGGGGGTATTGTATGTTTTTTTTTACAGGCAAAAGTGCTGAACTTCTTGGGGCATGCCCCGCAAAGGGCCCTGTTTAGGGCTGGTAAGGTAAAAGAGCTTTGAACTTTAGTAATTTAGAATAGGGTAGGGCATTTTTTTATTTTGGGGGGCTTTGTTATTTTATTAGGGGGCTTAGAGTAGGTGTAATTAGTTTAAAATTGTTGTAATATTTTTCTTATGTTAGTAAATATTTTTTTATTTTTTGTAACTTAGTTATTTTTTATTTTTTGTACTTTAGTTAGTTTATTTCATTGTAGTTATTTGTAGGTATTGTATTTAATTAATTTATTGATAGTGTAGTGTTAGGTTTAATTGTAACTTAGGTTAGGATTTATTTTACAGGTAAATTTGTAATTATTTTAACTATTTTAGCTATTAAATAGTTCTTAACTATTTAATAGCTATTGTACCTGGTTAAAATAAATACAAAGTTACCTGTAAAATAAATATTAATCCTAAAATAGCTATAATATAATTATAATTTATATTGTAGCTATAATAGGATTTATTTTACAGGTAAGTATTTAGCTTTAAATAGGAATAATTTATTTAATAAGCGTTAATTAATTTCGTTAGATTAAAATTATATTTAATTTAGGGGGGTGTTAGTGTTAGGGTTAGACTTAGCTTTAGGGGTTAATACATTTATTAGAATAGCGGTGAGCTCAAGTCGGCAGATTAGGGGTTAATAATTGAAATTAGGTGTCGGCGATGTTAGGGAGGGCAGATTAGGGGTTAATACTATTTATTATAGGGTTAGTGAGGCGGATTAGGGGTTAATAACTTTATAATAATAGCGGTGCGGTCCGCTCGGCAGATTAGGGGTTAATAAGTGTAGGCAGGTGGAGGTGACGTTGTGGGGGGCAGATTAGGGGTTAATAAATATAATATAGGGGTCGGCGATGTTAGGGCAGCAGATTAGGGGTACATAGGGATAATGTAAGTAGCGGCGGTTTACGAAGCGGCAGATTAGGGGTTAATAATAATATGCAGGGGTCAGCGATAGCGGGGGTGGCAGATTAGGGGTTAATAAGTGTAAGGTTAGGGGTGTTTAGACTCGGGGTACATGTTAGAGTGTTAGGTGCAGACGTAGGAAGTGTTTCCCCATAGGAAACAATGGTGCTGCGTTAGGAGCTGAACGCAGCTTTTTTGCAGGTGTTAGGTTTTTTTCAGCTCAAACAGCCCCATTGTTTCCTATGGGGGAATCGTGCACGAGCACGTTTTTGAGGCTGGCCGCTTGCGTAAGCAACTCTGGTATCGAGAGTTGAAGCTGCGTTAAATATGCTCTACGCTCCTTTTTTGGAGCCTAACGCAGCCTTTATGTGGACTCTCAATACCAGAGTTATTTTTATGGTGCGGCCAGAAAAAAGCCGGCGTTAGCTTTTCGGGTCGTTACCAACAAAACTCTAAATCTAGCCGTGTGTGTTTTACAGCATTTTGCTTTACAGGTTCAGTTATTCTCATGATCAGTCCTATTAATCAGGTTTCTACTGCATTTGATTATCCAGTATTACCTTCCAGAAATATAATATTCCTAACCTGCGTTTTATTCCACAGTTTAATTTCTATTGGTTTGTTTGTTCTTTATAAGGTTTTTAATATGGCATTTATCTCGGTGGCAATTAATTGACACTGGGGAAAAAAAAAATCAAATAAAGTCAGAATTTGTTTTCTGGAATTTCCAATAATAATACTCTGCAATAATATTATATTTGTTGCAAGCGCCTAAGCAGTAAAATAATATAGCTTGGGGCTAACTGAATTTCTGAAGGTTTTTTTATTGGCAGATCGATAGCAGCTCTCAGATAAATTATGCCGCTAAAACAGGAACATTTTTCACAGCAGCTTCTATATTTTACAGCATACACCTACATAATTATGCACTGTAATCAATGATACAGTCATTTTGCATGATTCTTAAAGGATGTGGGTTTTCCTACAAGTTATCATGCATATAAATAGAATGTCTTAAAAACATATATATTTTTTTTCTTTACTAAAATTCCATTAAAGGCCCCCATTTATAAACATTTGGTTAGAATGCCCTGCAAGGGAACCTGTCTGCCCAAAATTGTGACGAGAAATGCAATATCCGCTGCAATGATCTAAAGTTTCTCAATTAGTCACTGTTACAGATCCGCTCCTTGCTCTCTCACAACCAATTATGCAAGAGCAGGGCTTGTCAATCAATGAGTCCTGGATATTTTAAGCTATGAGGTCATAGAAAGAAAGCAACTGACCGTTGTCTTTGAACTTGCAGGCCTCCACTACAAGGACTCCCAATGTGTCAGCAGCTTAAATAATGGAGCCCAAACATTCTATAACTTTCTGATTCTGATCATCTTCAGAGTTGTTTCTGTTATACCTGGAAACTTCAGTCTGCACTATTTGAGTGCTTGATGCATGTTGGAGAGCTTGAGCAATTTATTATTAGGCCAAGTGATCTTCCCCAACAGCACTACAGTGCAACAGAGCTGGTTCATCACAATGGTGCAGGAAGTTCTGCCTCAGGCATAATAAATCAATTAAGGAACCAGATAAAACCCACAGTCAATCAGGAACCAGGTAACAGCCACACTTATTCAGGAACTAGGTAACAGCCACAATCATTCAAGAACCAGGTAACAGCCACACTCATTCAGGAACCAGGTAACAGCCGCACTCATTCAGGAACCAGGTAACAGCAACACTAATTCAGGAACCAGGAAACAGCCACACTCATTCAGGAACCAGGAAACACCACACTCATTCAGGAACCAGGTAACAGCCACACTTATTCAGGAACTAGGAAACAGCCACACTCATTCAGGAACCAGGAAACACCACACTCATTCAGGAACCAAGTAACAGCCACACTTATTCAGGAACTAGGTAACAGCCACAATCATTCAAGAACCAGGTAACAGCCACACTCATTCAGGAACCAGGTAACAGCCGCACTTATTCAGGAACTAGGAAACAGCCACACTCATTCAGGAACCAGGAAACAGCCACACTCATTCAGGAACCAAGTAACAGCCACACTAATTCAGGAACCAGGAAACAGCCACACTAATTCAGGAACCAGGAAACACCACACTCATTCAGGAACCAAGTAACAGCCACACTTATTCAGGAACTAGGTAACAGCCACAATCATTCAAGAACCAGGTAACAGCCACACTCATTCAGGAACCAGGTAACAGCCGCACTCATTCAGGAACCAGGTAACAGCCACACTAATTCAGGAACCAGGAAACAGCCACACTCATTCAGGAACCAGGAAACACCACACTCATTCAGGAACCAGGTAACAGAAAGTTACAGAAAATGGAAACAACATGAATAACATCCTGACTTAAACATCGGAGTAGACTACCCTAGTCCACAGTGACCATGGGATTATTCTGCCCATACTTCCGGTCACTGTTCTAACTAAAGTTAATCCCGACATTGGGCCGGAAGTTTCACCACTCTTCCGCTTGATGTAACTCTACATGAACTGTCCTCTGATACAGAAGAAGTTGATTGAGAGTCCGCTGGAGGCAAAGACATATACCCGCTGTGATCTTTCTGAGGGGAAGGCACCCGTTTAAAAACAGGGGATCCCAAGGGCGGTGGTACTGAGGCATCCAGTTCCAAACTCTCAGGTACAGACTGAAGATGTTTTCAGGTTACGGCGTGTAACTGTCCCTCCATCAGTAAGGACTACATAAGACCTTGGTTCTGGAGAGCATCCAATTACCGTAGCAGGTGTCTTCCATTTCTTCTCATCATCCAGTTTAATTCTGACACTTTGCCCCGCATTCAGCTCCTGCAAGGGCCTCACAGAATGTCTCCTGTTGTAGAAGAATCAATAGCCCCTTTTTGCCTCTTCATCCCTCCTAAGGACTTCATCCCGAGGAATAGAGCTAGTTGGCTGGAAGACAACCACAGAACGTAAGGTGGTGCGAATCTGGCGTCCTAGCATCAACTGTGCCGGGCTAAACCCCGTGGCTTGAATGGGAGTCGCCCTATAGGACAAGAGAGCCAGGTACGGCTCAGACTGCTTTAAAATATATTTTGTTGTTAGAACTGCCCTTTCAGCCATTCCGTTGGCCGGCGGGAAATGTAGACTTGACGTGGAATAAATAAAATCATATTCCCTGCTGAAAGAACTGAACTCTGTGGGAGCGAACTGCATTCCATTATCACTCACCAGCTCCATTGGTATGCCCCACCGGGCGAACAAGCTCTTGAGACGAGTGATAATGGCTTGACTTGTGATTTCATTTAAAGGTGCAATTTCCAAATACCTGGAATAGTAGTCGATCATGACTAAGAACATTTTCCCGTGCAGTTCTCACAAATTAGCAGCTATTTTCTGCCACAGGCCTGCAGGCACCGGAGTAGAAATCAAGGGCTCCCTTCTCTGAGTAGGCCGGCATTCCCGGCAAAAGGCACATTTAGACACATGGCTTGCAATGTCGGAACTGATTCCAGGCCACCATACAGCCGTAGCTGCCCTTTCTCTGCACTTTGTAATGCCTAAGTGGCCATCGTGAATCCTGTTTAACATCTCCTGCCGCATGCTAACAGGAATAACAATGCAGTCCTGGAACAGCACCAACCCATCCAGCTCTGTGAGCTGTGACCTTTCTGACTGGTAAGAACTTAAAGACATCCAGGCTGCCCAACTCTCAGGCCAACCTTCTTTTATGTACTTTATAACTTCTTGAAGGTCTGTATCTAAATATGTCTCTTTCTTTATTTGTTCTAGCTTCCCTGAAGAAATGGATTTGGAGGCCAGAACTGAATCTACATACACTTTCACATCTGATTCCGTTGAAGACTCTTCAGCAGCAGCCAGCGGGAGCCTGGATAGTGTATCTGCCATAACCAGTTGTTTCCCCAACACATGCACTGCCTGAATGTTGAATCTGAGCAGCCTCATTAGAAGTCTCTGGCATCTTAGGGGTGTTTTATCAATATCATAGGAATTGATTAGAGGGTCTAGTGGTTTATGATCAGTCTCCAGACTAAATTTCTCTAAACCCACTAGGTAATGCTGAAAGCGCTCACAGGCCCAAACTGCAGCCAGGCACTCTTTCTCAATTTGGGCGTATTTTGACTCAGCAGCCGTCAGTGTACGGGAACAGTAGGCGATAGGCTGTAGTTTGTTTTCATTCAGCTGCAGGAGGGCAGCCCCTAACCCATAACTGTTCGCATCAGCACTAACCACAGTCTTTTTGGAAGGGTCATAGAACCCCAACACTGGGGTAGACCCCAGCAGGGACTTGACCTGCATAAAAGATTCTTCCTGTGAAGGTCCCCAGACCCAGGCAACATCTTTCTTTAGCAACTCTGTGATAGGGTGTAGTATTGTGGATAAATCTGGAAGGAACCTGCCCACATAATTTACAAGGCCCAATATTTGTCTCAGCTCATGTACATCAGAAGGATTTTTCATCTGTTCAATAGCACACATTTTCTCGGGGTCTGCCTTGATGCATCCCCATTGATGATATGCCCACAGTAACAGCTTTCCCAAAATGGCATTTCTCTTTGTTTAGCTTCAGCCCGGACTCTCTGATAGTCTGCAGCACACAGCTCAATCGCTGATCATGTTCCTCCAATGTAGACCCATTAACTAAGATGTCGTCCATAACGACTGCCGTGCCCACATGGTCTCTTAGGAGAGAACTCATTTCTCTTTGGAAGATTTCAGGAGCAGAGGATATTCTGAAGGGGAGTCTGCAAAAACAAAACCGACCTACTGGTGTAATGAAGGTAGTCAGTTTGTGGCACTTTGGATCTAGAGGTATCTGCCAGAAGCCGCTAGAAGCATCCAATGTACAGAAGAACTTCGCCCCTGCCAATTTCGGAGCTATGTCTTCAAGTGTTGGCAGCACATATCTCTCTCTCTTCACCGCCTCATTCAGCCTTTTCAAGTCTACGCAGATGCGTACCTTCCCGTTTTTCTTCGCAACGGCACAATGGGGGCACACCAGTCAGTTGCTTCAACAACCTCTTCAATAACCCCCATATTCTTCATACGCAGAAGCTCCTTCTCTACTTGAGGCATGAGCGGGAACGGAATTCTGCGGGGAGTGGTAATACTGTATGGGACTGCGTCACCTTTAAGTGATATATGGACTGGGTTGCAATTCAGTAGGCCCAATTCACCAAACATATCTTCTGAGATCTCATTCACTCTGGCCACTAGGCCCAAACCACAAGCTGCTTTTCTGCTCAATAAGTTGTTAACACACTGACCTCTAATCACATGCACCCACATGGTGAATTTCCTTTGCTTGTACTTGCAGCTGGCAAGAAATTTCCCTGCACAATCAATGCGGCCACCAGGACTATGGACTTTTGTTGTAACTTTCGCCAGCTTGGACTGTCGAGGCAGTTTTATGAACGCTGCAAGAGACATTACAGTGATGTCTGCTCCTGTGTCAATCTTTAAGGCAACTTTGGCTCCCATTACAGTAAGGGTAACCCTCCAATCATCTTCTGAACCTGGCCGTTCAACAACAGACCCCACAAAGGACACTTCTTGACCCTCCTGGTCGCTATCCACCTGCATCTTCTTAATATATTTAGTCTTACACACCACTTCAAAATGGCCCATCCTGTTACATTTTCTACATCATTTGTCTTTAGCAAGGCATATAACACTCTGATCATGGGCACGGTTGCACCATGTGCATCGGGCATGCTGCGCCTATCCACTTCTGGGCCTATCTGTTGCCCTAGGTCTACCGCTCACACTGTGCCTTTACTAGCAGCTCTCCTGAACTGCTGCACTTCATCCACAATACTCTCAGACCTCAGATCAGCACTTTGCTTTTCACCAGTTCACTCTGGCGGGCCATCCTAATAGCCCCATCTAATGTTAAATCAGACTCTAACTGTAGCTTCAGTGAGACTTCAGCATCTGCAATTCCAATAACTATTCTGTCTCTGATTTGCTCTTCTTTAGCAACACCAAACTCATAGAATTCAGCTAGTTCATACAGGCTGCGCACAAATGACTCCACAGATTCTCCCACACGCTGAGCACGTTTGTGAAAACAAGCCCTCTCATGAATCACATTTCTTTTGGGCACAAAGTGGGCACTGAGTTTATTCATAACTATTTCAAAGTCAAATTCTTCCCCTTCTTGGAAAGTAAAAGTATTGAACACAGGCTCCACATCTTTCCCCATAGAGTATAAAAGAGAATTAACTTGTACTTCACCACCAGCTTGGAAGCAATCCTAAAGCGCTGAAAGCGCTGAAACCGCTGACGCCATGTGGACCAAGCTGCAGGCTGACAGAAGTCAAAAGGCTCAGGTGGGGTAAACTTTGACATCGTCATCGATCTGGAAACAGAAGCGCAGACAAGAACTTCTGACACCATGTCATGAGATGCAGGACACATGCAGGACACAGCAAAGATGGTACAACTCTATTTTATTGTAGAGCATGGACATCTGGTAGCATTGATCTCACTAACTAACTGCGACACAGACAAACGGACCTAAGCCCCGTCCCCAATCTGGTGACGTCACTTCCTATTCTCAACACAGTATGTTTGCGATTATACGTGCTAATGTTTAAATAGCAATCCTTTTTTTCTAAGAGAATATGAAATCTATTTTTTTTTTCATGGATCTTTCAACATTGCTTTTATTCTATTTATATCCAAATAGAACATTTGAAAATCACTGATTTTCTGTAAATATGGAATATTACATATTTGTAAAAGAAACTAATTTGCATTTAACAATATGTATAAAATGTAATGTTTGACAGTATAAAATGTAAATATTCTGACTACTTTTTAGTTTACAGAGCTAATATTTAGCTTTTATTTGCAAAGAAAATAGTTTGACATTTTCCAAGAACACAATTATAAAGTAAACAATTGATTTGTTAATGAGATTTTCAAGATGCTCTGTTTTTTTTACCACATCGTATCATGTCCGCTCGCACTTACATAAATCGTCCCCTTCATGTCCGCTGCCCACATGTACTATTGCAATCCTTGTGCAAAGCACCCACCTGCTCTTATGTGAGCAGGGTGTGTCAATCACCCCAACAAAATGTGTTCAGGGTGATGTATCTGAGAGGTTAGCCTGCTGCAAGAAAGAGCTCCAAAGCAGTATTCGCTGCTTAGTACATAGAGCCCAATATGCAGAAATTAAGAAACTAAATAATATTCTGCAATCTAAAGACTTCACAATATTTCCATCTTTTTTTAAATCCAGTATAGAATCTGACTTTAATGAAAGCTTAATACTCTAGGCTTTGACATGCCCTTCAAAAAGGTTTTCTGGGAGCTGAATGAGTGTAATAGCACCAATGTATGTTTGCGATTATACGTGCTATTGTTTAAACAGCAATCTTTTTTTTTCCTAAGAGAATATGAAATCTATTTTTTTTTCATGGATCTGTCAACATTGCTTTTATTCTATTTATATCCTAATAAAACATTTGTGAATCACTGATTTTCTGTAAAAATTGAATTTTACATATTTGTAAAAGAAACTAATTTGCATTTAACAATATGTATAAAATGTAATGTTTGACAGTATAACATGTAAATATTCCGACTACATTTCAGTTTACAGAGCTAATATTTAGCTTTTATTTGCAAGGAAAATAGTTTGACATTTTCCAAGAACACAATTATAAAGTAAACAATTGATTTGTTAATGAGATTTTCAAGATGCTCTGTTAAAACACCCACGACAACAGAGCAATTTTCCAGTTATTTTTTAAACCAAATTTGCAGAAAATACATATAGGGGCCGATTTAAGAAGCTCTGTATCAGCCCCAATGCCTCTGTTTTCGCGCAAGCCTTCAGAAACAGGAAATAAGAAGCAGTGGTCTTAAGACCGCTGCTCCTTAACTAGTACGCTACCTCTACCTCTAAGGCGGCGTACAGCAATCAGCCCAATCACATATGATTGGGTTGATTGACACCCCCTGTCAGCAGCTGAATTTGCAGGGGCGGTATTGCACAAGCATTTCCCCAGAACTGCTTGTGCAATGATAAATGCTGACAGCGTATGCTACAGCGGATCATGTCCATCCTCAAAATGGTAAATCTACCCCATAGAGTATACTTTCTATATACTGACTATCCAGTGGGCACAGCACTTCATTTAACAGATTCTTTAGGAGATAGGGTGCACGTGGAAGGGAACCCTTGATACCAAGAAACAACAAATTCCATAGTACCACTGTTAATCTCAAAGATATTCCCTTATTTTATTCTTACATATAGAATATCATGCTCATGCGACGTTTCGGCCACACTGACCTTAATCATGCATAAGATAAGGGAACCCTTGATACCAAGAAACAACAAATTCCACAGTACCACTGTTAATCTCAAAGATATTCTCTTATTTTATTCTTACATATAGAATATCATGCTCATGCGACGTTTCGGCCACACTGACCTTAATCATGCATAAGATAAGAGACTATCTTTGAGATTAACAGTGGTGCTGGGAAGTTTGTTGTTTTCTTTCTATATGCTGACACTACTATATATGAACTGATATTTTAGCAATAATTAAAATAATTTTTTTCAAAGGGATTTGAAAGTAAAAGTTACACTTTTATGTCAGATAGAACATGCGCTTTTCAATTTACTTCTATTATCAAATGTACTAGTTTTCTTGGTATCCTTTCTTGATGCCTTTCACAAAAGAGAAATATTCTGTAACATTTCAGTCTGGTCCTGACCCAAAACCAGGCGATTCACCATGAGAGAAAATATAAAAACCCAGGCATATCTTTTAGCCTCTCTGGGCCTTATCAGTGAATTGCCATTGTATCCCTCTGGGGCCTTTGATCAAGGAGTTCACAGCTGGTTTCCTCTTGTGATCCTTAGGTAGACCCAAGAGTAATTGACATTCAAAAAGAAAAGAGAGAGACACACTCAACTGAGAATGAACATGAGCTGGAAAAACGTCTTTGCTTATCAGGCCAGTGCCACTCAGGGTGCTGTCTGTTTTAGCTTAATGTGCCTTTCAGAGAGGAGAAGTACACTGTAGCATATTGCTCTGATCTTGCCAAAATCCCAGTCAAGTCCTAAAATCCTTTTTTAAGGGCCTCGCCGTACCAACAAGACTTCTTAGAATATCTCGCCTGAACAGAGAGGTTTCGAATATCAGGCCCTAGTGAACTTGAGAAAGGAGTCCATGGGACCAATTTATCAAGTGTCTGGCAGACATCGATAAATGCAGACAGCATATACTGTCAGCATTTATCATTGCACAAGCAGTTCTGGGGGCTAGCAGGGGGTGTCAACCCGATCGTATGAGATCGGGCGGATTGATGTCCGCAGCCTCAGAGGCAGGGGACTAGTTAAGGAGCAGCAGTCTTAACTCCTGTTTCCGGCGAGCCTGAAGGCTCGTGCGGAAACAGGGGTATACGGCCCCATTCGGGCTGTGATAAATCGGCCCCTATGTCTGGTATCCCATTCTTACTCTTTGGAAGATTTAAACACCTTTACTACCCATTCCCCAGCTTTGTACAACATTGCATACTTAACATTTAAACCTCTACATTTCTGCCTGTTTCTAAGCCACTACAGAAAGCCTCTTATAATATGCTTTTTATTAGCTTTTCACAACAGGAGACTGCTAGTTCAAGTGGGCTATATAGATAACATTGTGCTCATACCGTGGGTTGTGGATGACACTGCACTAATTGACTAAAATGCAAGTCAATAGATAATAAATAAATAGCCATGTGATCAGGGGGCTGTCAGAAAAGGCTTAGATACAAGGTAATCCCAAAGGTTAAAAGTATATTAATATAACAGTGTTGGTTATGCAAAACTGGGAAATGGGTAATAAAGGGATTATCTATCTTTTTAAACAATACACATTTTGGAGTTGACTGTCCCTTTAAGTGTAATTTGCATTAAAAAAAGAAAACAAAAGAAAATAGAAAGGTGCACTTAACTGAGAATGAACATGAGCTGGAAAAACTATACTGATTGTTCAAAATGCCAGTGCCAATAAGGGTGCAGTTTTTTTTTTTTATCAGTCTTGCTCCTGTAAGATAATTGTGGGTAAGATATGCAAATTAGATATGCCAATTCTCAGTTTTTTGCTTCAAAAATATTGTTTTGACACAGCGATCCTTTTAAACAGGAATATGACAGCAAACCAGAAATCACTCACTAGACAAGCCTGTATCATTCTTTTTGGAACTCATCAGTAGAAGATAGATTTCTGGTTGCTACATAGGAAAAGCTATTTTCATGGTTAAACCAAAATTCATTAAAATTATGGGGGGAGATAAAAAAACTGAAATTAAAATCCTCCATGTCGCAAAATTAAATCAATGTAAATATTTGCATAGGAAATTAGTACATCTAGGCAAGTATCCCCGCTTGCTTTCCCCCAGAAATTCTTAATATACAATGTTTCCAATGCACAAGAGAATTGTGGGTAAGATATGCAAATTAGATATGCAAATTCTCAGTTTTTTGCTTCAAAAATACTGTTTTGACAAGCCTGTTTCGTTCTTTTTGGAACTCATCAGTAGGAGATAGATTTCTGGTTGCTGCATTGGAAAAGCTATTCTTCCCCTGGATTACCCAGCTAACTCCCTAATACCACCTGTACCTACATTATACTCTAGCTATACTTCCCCTGGATTACCCAGCTAACTCCCTAATACCGCCTGCACCTACATCATACTCTAGCTATACTTCCCCTGGATCACCCGGTTAACTCCCTAATACCGCCTGCACCTACATCATACTCTAGCTATACTTTCCCTAGAACGCCCAGCTAACTCCCTAATACCACCTGCACCTACATAATACTCTAGCTATACTCCCCCTGGATCACCCAGCTAACTCCCTAATACTGCCTGCCCCTACGTCATATTCTAGCTATACTTCCCCTGGAATGCCAAGCTAACTCCCTAATACTGCCTGCACCTACATCATACTCTAGCTATACTTCCCCTGGATCACCCGGTTAACTCCCTAATAATGCCTGCACCTATGTCATACTCTAGCTATACTTACCCTGGAATGCCCAGCTAACTCCCTAATACCGCCTGCACTTACATCATACTCTAGCTAACTTCCCCTGGAATGCCCAGCTAACTCCCTAATACCGCCTGGACCTACATCATACTCTAGCTATACTTCCCCTGGAATGCCCAGCTAACTCCCTAATACCGTCTACACCTACATCATTCTCTAGCAATACTTCCGTTGAAATGCCCAGCTAACTCCCTAATACCACTAATAAAGTATAAAAAAAAATTGAAACCTCCCTATAATAATTATATTATATGCCGCTACATTTATATCCAGTGTTAAAATGATATGCATTGTATTGTATAATGCATATTATTTTAAGTATTGTATCTAATTTAAAATGTAGTTATTTTAATTGTTCATTATATTATTTTAAACATAAATATATAATTGAAATCATATATTTATGCTTAAAATGATAGAAATAATATTTCACATGCCAATGTTCTTCAAATAACTGTTTATTCATAAAGAAATATTTGTACATATATCTTTTTTTATTGGTAAAATATACACTTATACTGTATATATACTGTGTGTATATATATATATATATATATATATATATACCTATATAAATTCATTAAAATTATGGGGGGGTGGGATAAAAAACTGAAATTAAAATCCTCCATGTCGCAAAATTAAATCAATGTAAATATTTGCATAGGAAATTAGTACATCTAGGCAAGTATCCCCGCTTGCTTTCCCCCAGAAATTCTTAATATACAATGTTTCCAATGCACAAGAGAATTGTGGGTAAGATATGCAAATTCTCAGTTTTTTGCTTCAAAAATACTGTTTTGACACAGCAATCCTTTTAAACAGGAATATCACAGCAAACCAGAAATCACTCACAAGACAAGCCTGTTTCGTTCTTTTTGGAACTCATCAGTAGAAGATAGATTTCTAGTTGCTGCAATGGAAAAGCTATTTTCATGGTTAAACCAAAATTCATTAATATTATGGGGGGGGGGGGTAAAAAACTGAAATTAAAATCCTCCATGTCGCAAAATTAAATCAATATAATTATTTGCATAGGAAATTAGTACATCTAGGCAAGTATCCCCACTTGCTTTACCCCAGAAATTCTTAATATACAATGTTTCCAATGCACAAGAGAATTGTGGGTAAGATATGCAAATTAGATATACCAATTCTCAGTTTTTTGCTTCAAAAATACTGTTTTGACACAGCGATCCTTTTAAACAGGAATATGACAGCAAACCAGAAATCAATCACTAGACAAGCCTGATTCGTTCTTTTTGGAACTCATCAGTTGGAGATAGATTTCTGGTGGCTGCATTGGAAAAGCTATTTTCATGGTTAAACCAAAATTCATTAAAATTATGTGGGGAGATAAAAAAACTGGAATAAAAATCCTCCATGTCGCAAAATTAAATCAATGTAAATATTTGCATAGGAAATTAGTACATGTAGGCAAGTATCCCCACTTGCTTTCCCCCAGAAATTCTTATCATACATTGTTTCCAATGCACAAGAGAATTGTGGGTAAGATGTGCAAATTCTCAGTTTTTTGATTCAAAAATACTGTTTTGACACAGCGATCCTTTTAAACAAGAATATGACAGCAAACCAGAAATCACTCACTAGACAAGCCTGTTTCGTTCTTTTTGGAACTCATCAGTAGGAGATAGATTTCTGGTTGCTGCATTGGAAAAGCTATTTTCATGGTTAAACCAAAATTCATTAAAATTATGGGGGGAGATAAAAAACTGAAATTAAAATCCTCCATGTCGCAAAATTAAATCAATGTAAATATTTGCATAGAAAATTAGTACATCTAGGCCAGTATCACCGCTTGCTTTCCCCCAGAAATTCTTAATATACAATGTTTCCAATGCACAAGCGAATTTTGAGTAATATATGCAAATTAAATATGCAAATTCTCAGTTTTTTGCTTCAAAAATATTGTTTTGACACAGCGATCCTTTTAAACAGGAATATGACAGCAAACCAGCAATCACTCACTAGACAAGCCTGTTTCGTTCTTTTTGGGACTCATCAGTAGGAGAAAGATTTCTGGTTGCTGCATTGGAAAAGCTATTTTCATGGTTAAACCAAAATTCATTAAAATTATGGGGGGAGATAAAAAACTGAAATTAAAATCCTCCATGTCGCAAAATTAAATTAATGTAAATATTTGCATAGGAAATTAGTACATCTAGGCAAGTATCCCCGCTTGCTTTCCCCCAGAAATTCTTAATATACAATGTTTCCAATGCACAAGAGAATTGTGGGTAAGATATGCAAATTAGATATGCAAATTCTCAGTTTGTTGTTTCAAAAATACTGTTTAGACACAGCAATCCTTTTAAACAGGAATATGACAGCAAACCAGAAATCATTCACTAGACAAGCCTGTTTTGTTCTTTTTGGAACTCATCAGTAGGAGATAGATTTCTGGTTGCTGCATTGGAAAAGCTATTTTCATGTTTAAACCAAAATTCATTAAAATTATGAGGGGAGATAAAAAAACTGAAATTAAAATCCTCCATGTCGCAAAATTAAATCAATGTAAATATTTGCATAGGAAATTAGTACATCTAGGCAAGTATCCCCGCTTGCTTTCCCCCAGAAATTCTTAATATACAATGTTTCCAATGCACAAGAGAATTGTGGGTAAGATATGCAAATTAAATATGCAAATTCTCAGTTTTTTGCTTCAAAAATACTGTTTTGACACAGCGATCCTTTTAAACAGGAATATGACAGCAAACCAGAAATTACTCACTAGACAAGCCTTTTTCGTTCTCTTTGGAACTCATCAGTAGGAGATAGATTTCTGGTTGCTGCATTGGAAAAGCTATTTTCATGGTTAAACCAAAATTTATTAAAATTTGGGGGGGAGATAAAAAACTGAAATTAAAATCCTCCATGTTGCAAAATTAAATCAATGTAAATATTTGCATAGGAAATTAGTACATCTAGGCAAGTATCCCCGCTTACTTTACCCAATAAATTCTTAATATGCAAAGTTTCCGATGCACAAGAGAATTGTGGGTAAGATATGCAAATTCTCAGATTTTTGCTTCAAAAATACTTTTTTGACATAGCGATCCTTTTAAACAGGAATATGACAGCAAACCAGAAATCACTTACTAGACAAGCCTATTTCATTCTTTTTGGAACTCATCAGTAGGAGATAGATTTCTGGTTGCTGTATTGGAAAAGCTATTTTTATGGTTAAACCAAAATTCATTAAAATTATGGGGGGAGATAAAAAACTGAAATTAAAATCCTCCATGTTGCAAAATTAAATCAATGTAAACATTTGCATAGGAAATTAGTACATCTAGGCAAGTATCCCCGCTTGCTTTCCCCCAGAAATTCTTAATATACAATGTTTCCAATGCACAAGAGAATTGTGGATAAGATATGCAAATTAGATATGCAAATTTTGAGTTTTTTTGCTTCAAAAATACTGTTTTGACACAGCGATCCTTTTAAACAGGATTATAACAGCAAACCAGAAATCACTCACTAGACAAGCCTGTTTCATTCTTTTTGGAACTCATCAGTAAGAGATAGATTTCTGGTTGCTGCATTGGAAAAGCTATTTTCATGGTTAAACCAAAATTCATTAAAATTATGGGGGGAGATAAAAAACTGAAATTAAAATCCTCCATGTCGCAAAATTAAATCAATGTAAACATTTGCATAGGAAATTAGTACATATAGGCAAGTATCCCCGCTTGCTTTCCCCCAGAAATTCTTAATATACAATGTTTCTAATGAACAAGAAAATTGTGGGTAATATATGCAAATTAGATATGCAAATTCTCAGATCTTTGCTTAAAAAATACTGATACTTACCCACGATTCTCTTGTGCATTGGAAACATTGTATATTAAGAATTTCTGGGGGAAAGCAAGCGGGGGTACTTGCCTAGATGTACTAATTTCCTATGCAAATATTTAAATTGATTTAATTTTGCGACATGGAGGATTTTAATTTCAGTTTTTTATCTCCCCCCATAATTTTAATGAATTTTGGTTTAACCATGAAAATAGCTTTTCCAATGCAGCAACCAGAAATCTATCTACTATTGATGAGTTCCAAAAAGAATAAAACAGTCTTGTCTAGTGAGTGATTTCTGGTATGCTGTCATATTCCTGTTTAAAAGGATCGCTGCATCAAAACAGTATTTTTGAAGCAAAAAACTGAGAATTTGAATATCTAATTTGCATATATTACCCACAATTCTCTTGTGCATTGGAAACATTCTATATTAAGAATTTCTAGGGGAAAGCAAGCGGGGATACTTGCCTAGATGTACTAATTTCCTATGCTAATATTTACATTGATTATATATATATATATATATATATATATATATATAATGTACTAAGATAGGAGAGAGATAAAGCCTTTGGGGTAGATTTATCATAGTGCGAGCAGACATGATATTATGTAGCGCATCATGTCCGCTGCACATCGCTAAATGCCGACAGCATACGCTGTCAGCATTTATCATTGCACAGCAGTTCTTATGAACTGCTTGTGCAAAGCTGCTGTCATGTTCATAGCTGCCATATAAGATATTACTCACTATTATCACCATTGATCAGTTACATCTAGCTTCCTATGTACTACTATCTCTTTAAATTTGCAGGAATCTCCTTTAACTTCCGGTATAAAACTCCATCTCTCATTCAAATAATTGCTTGGTATTGATTCCTAGTGACGCTATACCCATAGCTAGTACTTATCTTACTACTGACTATAACTTACAGTCTTGTGAACTTAACGTTCTTTCCGTGAGCTTCTGCTTCAATCCTCTTAGCACCTCTCCGCCGATTCAGCTAGAGGACTTCAACTGACTCTGTCTCCAGCTCCGGGACTCCTGTTTGTGGTGACGTCACACGCCGGCTTTTTCCTCGCTGTTCCCTCAGCTCCAGCTGCTACGTGCTCCCGGAGAGAGAGAGAACAAATTCTTAGCAACAACCGCCAGTTACCTTAATCTCGAGTTTCAGCCTCATGCAGTTACATAAAATCAAATTCTTACCGTACCTCTGCAAAAGGTCTCCTGCATACACTGTCATTGTAGTTATGTGGCTGCCTAAAACATCAATTTAGTTAGCTTAAACTCTTACATGCTACTATCCTTAAAGCTGTATGTTCTTCTCATGTTACATGTCTGCAATCAAGTACATTATGTGTTAACACTTACCTGGTTACTTAAGTGGGTTGTTCTGCTGTATGTATTAGTGATTCTATCACAGGTGGCAGCTATACAACTTTATACGAACCAGCTACTAAACTGCTCCCAGATTATTGGGGATTTTACATTACTCTTATGAGTAGTTGATGTTACATCCCACTAATCTCTCCACTACATCACTACCTATAATTCAAACCATCTCAGCAGCTGTGGTTCATAACTTAGCCTATGCTTATGTTAGAGACTCTCAACTAGGCCTCACAGCCGCCCCCTGCAGATTCAAGGCCAATCAACCCGATCATATTCGATCAAGTGGAACTCTGAAACAATTTATAATAGGGTCTTATTTTATCACAAAAAACAAACAACATAAACACAGGACACAGTTCTTCTTGAAAAACAAATGATTTTTAGCTCACAGGCTAAAGATAATTAACCCCTTGGCATCTCAATCATGGGGTATTCGTGACACCTCCACAAGAGATGCAAAAGGGGGTGGCCACAAGCCACTCCAGCTGCATATCAAAGGGAATGTCCCCTTGCGGTGAGAACACCATTGCCAGACAAGTTGCACATAGCAGTTTTGCCATCATGATGACCTCCATTTAAAAATGACACACTAGTTGCTCTATCCAGCTGATTTAATATATTGCAGGGACCCTCCCATGCAGCCTGTAGCTTGTTCTGCCTCATGAGTGTTAGTACAAGAACATTTTGCCCCATCTCATACACTCCCTCTCTGGCAGTAAAATCCTGCAACTGTTTTTGTAGGAATATGGCATTGGCATCTCTGGGTTTTGCAGTTACCTCCCCCAATAAGACATGCATCTTGTCATGAATGGTACATCATCCCCTGTTACAGAGGTGTCTGTGAAGCCTAGGGTCTTGCTACACATTGTGTGCTCTCTGAACATATTGTGTGCTGTCAATTGCTGCTTAACTACCCAGGGATCTTGCCCTTCCACTGGAGTAGAATTCCTGTACTCCTGCACTTTGTTATGGTTGGTAGGAGGTTGCCTAACTGCCCCCCTCTTCTCCACTGTGGGTCCTATCTGCTGAGCCTGCTGGGGACTCTGATTCTGCACACCTATCAGTGTATCTGATGAATGGCACTGTGGGGCTGTATAAATACACTTCTCTGTACTCCCCCCCCCCCGTGTCTGCAGTGTGTGTGAGTCTCTGTCTCCTAGTCTGTGCAGTCTGCTTATAGGTCACAGCTGAGGTTACTGGGATCTCTGTCACCCACAATCTTTCACACTCACTCTGGGGGTCCCTCAAAGAGTATCCTGTACCCTCCTCTCCCACACACTCTGGATTCTGGGGCTCTGCTGCACCTGTTATAGAGGGGGCTATATTCTCCCCCCATTTTCTCTCACAGTCAGTCTGCCACTTCACATCCTCACACAGAATTTGGGATCCTTCTGACACTGATGCAGACAAGCACATATCTTCCTTCTGCCATTTATCCCATATATCAGGGGACTCAATTGGTTCTGGCACAGACTGGCACACATCATTCAGTGGCCCAGTCACCCAGTCATTCTCTCCCCCCATATCCTCACTTCCTTCTATAGAATCCACTGATTCAATCACAGACAGACATTCACCACTCATCTGCCTCCTCTCACCGACAGTTTCTCCCTGTACAGTTAAGCTCAGTTCAGGCACAGACAGACCCACACAGTCTAAATGCCTTTCTCCCCAGTCAGTCTCACACTGTACAGTTGACTTTAATTCTGCAGATACTGCTGGTTCAATCACAGGTAGACAAACACCATTGATTCTTCTTTCTCTCCAGTCAGTCTCTCCTATTACAGGTTCACATCTCAGCACAGACACCCCCAGTTCAGGCACAGCACTTTGCACACATGCACTCTGTCCTCCCTCCTGGTCAGAATGTCTCTGAGCATTTTTACACACAGCCCTTTTCACATAAGGTTCTACAACTAATGTCAATAGGTCACATGTAGCATTGTCAGGCACATAAAGAGGTAACTATCTACCCAGATCAGTACCCAGTAAAACATCATTAGGAATATTTTCAGATACCCCCACATTTCTTAAACCTCTCCCCGCTCCCAAATCAAGATATACGCATGCCCTAAGCACTTCAAGTTGCATTCCCACAATCCCTTTAACTGCTACAGTCCTGCCAGAAATAATGTCCTTAGAGCTCACCAGCCCTGGACGCACAAGAGTCACTGCTGCATCTGTGTCCTGAAGCCCAAGTGTAACCTTAGTTCTGACAAGCACAGGTTGCAGGTTCTCCTGGTTGCTTTCCTCTGGACATGTAACAAACAAAACAGATGCTGGTACTTCTGAGGGATTAGCCCCTCAAACTGATTGCACCAAGTTAATCTTCTCTGGGCAAGTGGAGCTGATGTGGCCCACTTTGTTGCAAGCAAAACACCTGCGGGTATCCCCCTGCCCAGCTGCAGCACTTGCCCCTCCTTTCCCAGAGGGAGCAGACACATTAAACAAAGGCACAACAGGTTTAGTGAAAGGGGGTCGTGCAGCAGCTTCTTTCTAGATAGATCCCCCCTTTAACAAAGGATTTTCTTCCATTCCCTGGTGACCTGTTGGCTGTGTAAAAATCGGCCAGCTCACAAGCTGCCAATGCTGTTATGGGTTTATGATCCAAAACCCATTCTTGGACTTCTGCTGGTCACAGCTTCATAAATTGCTCCTTCACCATCAGATCTTCCAGTGCTTCTATAGTGGCAATCTTTAGCCCCCTGATCCACTACTTAAAGGCTGTCTTCAGGTTTCCAACAGCTGCAGTATAGCTCTCTGCTGTACCTTTCTGCAGAGAACGGAATTTCTTACTGTACACCTCAGGAGTAAGATTATACCTCTGCCGTGCAGATTTAATGGCATCAGAGTCCTGATCAAACTCTGGGGGTAGTTCAGCAAATGCCTTCATTGCAGGACCTTTCAGACCAGGGGTAAGATACTTGGCCCACTGCTCCCTTGGCAGCTGGAACTGTCTACAAACTTTCTCAAAGCTACGCAGGAATACATCCACATTGCCATCTTTCTCCAGAGTGGGAAAATTCTCTGCACGCACTCTGGGAACAGGTGGGTCTATAGGTTCACTAACAACAGGTGAGACTATCGCTCTCTCCAACCGTACAAGCTGTAGCTGATACTCTCTCTCAGTCTGTCATTCAGCAGCCTGTCTTTCAGCTTCTCTAGCAGACTTTCTCTCAGATGCTTCCACAGCAGCCTGTCTCTCAGCTGCTTCCACAGTAGCCTGTCTCTCAGCTGCAGCAGCCTGTCTCTCAGCTACAGCAGCCTGTCTCTCAGCTACAGTAGCCTGTCTCTCAGCTGCAGCAGCCTATCTCTCATAAAATTTTGCAATCAGCTCCATGCGCAAACTTGCATCTGCTGAGCCCATATGTTTCAGAACAGTTTGCAAATAACAGTCCAATAAATCCCCAGATCCTAATGAATCACTGCCCACAGCTGCAGACACCTCTCCTGAGGCTTCAGCTGGTGTGGCCTGGCTGTTATCATATTCTGTAAGAAGTGTTATTAGTCCTTCTTTGTTCTTTCCACGAGATGGGATATCTCGCTCCTGTCATAACAGTGCCATCATTTCCTTGGTCTGCTGCTGATATGTCTTCATAGTAAAAATAAAATAGAAAAGAAAAACAGAATAGGGAAGGGGACTGTTTGCAATGTGTGACTATATAATGCACTGAGTTTTAGCCTTTGGAAATTGTGAGAGTCACAATTTCTTTTTAGTACCAGGATTTTCACACTAGCAAATCCACCAGCACTAAAATCTAATAAAAAAATTATCTACACCGCTGCCCACCAATTTGTGATGACAAGGGTTATCAAACCCTGCGCCAATCACTTGTTTGGCACAGAAAGGCTTATCAGACCCCCTCTACTGTAACTAATATGTCACAATCTAGCCACGCCAGGCAAGCTTTGTGATTTAGTTCAGTGGGTGCAAGGGTTAACAACACTCTTTAGTCTGTACTAGACATAAAAGAAAATTCCCAAAACTCCCCTTTAATGCCACCCACACTAAACTAACTATGCTGCCACCACTTATGATTTATTAAAGAGAAAATCCTAAGGAAAAACCCAGACTTACACATTAACTATCAGAATACAATTTAGCAGAAAATAACCTAAAATATACAGTTCTAATACTCCAGTCTCTTTCAGTGACATTGTTCAATTATTAGACAAAGGCCAAAGCTTAATAAATGAATTATTTATTATGCCAAAAATATTATGCACAATGCATATTAATAAAAAAAGTTGTTACAAGTAAAATTACACACAGCAAACAGTTTTTAAAATAAAAAAGGAGAAAAAACAGATTTAATACTTTACTAGTCTCAAGATCTGCGCCAAGGAGATGGCATGAAGCAATGGGTCCTTACTCCGTTTAGTGACAGCTTCCCTTGTAAGAATTACAATTTCATTGTTAAAACACAGGATTCTTATACATATTTTCCAGAGATCAAGTTGCCTGACCCCACCCTCTTTGCAGGAGCTGAGAAGCCCCTTATCTTTTAGGACCGTCAATAAACTCTAAGTCTTTGCCTGAAATTATATAACACATCATAATTTCTACTAGATATGTCCATTTTCATATAGACAGAAAGGCAATCTCTTATTTACATTGTGAGAATCAATTTGATACCAAATATGACATGGTTGTCATATTTACCTTCATCTAATATCATAACATGTTTTAAACACATATCTACATTATACCCATGTCCCTTTATTGACCTTATCAGTTTCTGTGAAGAGGCACTGTTCTGTGTCTCTAAAACCAATACTTTTACTGTCTGGATGCACTAATGCCTATATGATAACATTTATTCAAGTGGAATTCTGAAACAATTTATAATGGGGTATTCGTGACACCGGGTTTTGCTTTCATCTGTCTCATGCTAAACAGCACATACCTGTCTCCAAATTGTGATGCACAAGTTTTTCTTGCCATTCTTACCAGAGCTTCAACAGGATATCAGTACCCACAGGTGTCCTCATCCAGAGACAGCTGTTTGCTTGAAGGACCCTAATCCTGAGGTTGTCCATAGCTGCCTGCACGCTTTTTCAAATCCGATCTCCAAGGTAGATGTGATCCCTCTTGTGTTACTTTTCTCCTTCTGAGATTGGTATCGGTTAGACAGGGCAGGCGCTTGCATATAGGCAGACTAGGCAGCTGCCTTAGAGTGCCTCCGTAGGGGGAGCAAATCTACAACATTGAAGAAAAAAAAAACGATTAGGGCTGAGTGGGAGATAAAGTGCATCCCGAGGGGCACCAGTGGTCAGGGCTGCGGCAGGCCAAAGCCCATCTGATGATGACGTCATCCGCACGGACCCAGACACAGTCTGACAGAGGCAGCTGTATAGTGACTGGTAAGGGGGTGGGGAGGTGGGCAGCACACATAGTGCGCAGGAAGAAGATGGCCTTATGGGGCATGCAGCAGGATTAACATTTGTCACGGTCACACTCACCCTGAACTGGAGAAGTGAGGGATGCCTGCTGACTGCCACTGCTGCCTTAGTGCCCTGCTGATACCCTGTGGAATATAAAGGTAGGAAAAGGCCACTTGCCTGGGCTGTGTTCATCACAGGAAAGATCACACTCTAGGAGCAAGGCTGTCTTCAACAATTAACAGCACATAAGCCCAGTATCCCTTGCACAGGTTTGTGTCACACTCTATAAGCATGGCTGTTTTCAATGCTAATTTAATACCTTATATTTATAATACCTTAGACAGCCTTGCTTGTAGAGTTACTGGGCTCATGTACTGTTAGTACTGGGTTATTCTACCATTCTACTGGGACTAAGAACTCTCTGGTACAATAAAGTATGTTGAAAGCTAAGTATCTTGTCATTTTTACATATAATATGGTATCTAGAGGGTTATATTAGTCCTCATTTGTAATAGACTCTTCATGTGCTGATTTATTCTTTGTAGAAAGGGATGTGTTAGAGTAAAGTACACAACACCTAAGGGTTTTTTCTTTATATGATCAGATAAGCTTTTGCTAAAATATTGTTACAAAAAATGTGCAGTAAAAATTGACTTTTATTTTATTTTTGGTACTGATGTATTAACATTATTTTGTTTGAAAAATGTGCCACAGGCTTATATGTCCCTCTTTCACTGGGTGAGGTCTCATTGTTGCATTAGTATCTAGTGTAGATTAGCTTGAGATATAACTATGATTCCATTATGTGTGTACAGAAGGGTTAAACTACCTGTATAGCATTTTTATTTGTTAGATTAGTGTAAAGTTGTAGTATCAATATATTGATCCTGGTATCATATGGGAACATGGAAAAATAGTAGCCACAAAAAAAAAAATCTAAAAAAATCCATACATCCTTTAAATCCATGCATTTAATGTAAAAACAAACGATATATGATTGTTATAAAGGTTTTAAGATTCTTTAATGAGTAAATGAGAGGTAATGTGCTTTGTGTGGCTACAGAATTAAATGGATTGACAGCTGACACTCCACTATGTTAAAGGGACACTGTACCCAAAAATTTTCTTTTGTAATTCAGAAAGAACATGCAATTTTAAGCAACTTTCTAATTTACTCCTATTATCATTTTTTCTTTGTTCGCTTGCTATCTTTATTTGAAAAAGAAGACATCTTAGCTTGTTTTGGGTTCAGTACTCTGGACAGCACTTTTTTTATTGGTGAATTAATTTATCCACCAATCAGCAAGGACAACCCAGGTTGTTCACCAAAAATGGGCCGGCATCTAAACTTAGATTTTTGCATTTCAAATAAAGATACCAAGAGAATGAAGAAAATTTGATAAAAGGAGTAAATTAGAAAGTTGCTTAAAATGTCATGCTCAATCTGAATTACGAAAGAAAAAATTTGGGTACAGTGTCCCTTTAAAGTGATATAAAAACAAAACTTTTCTACTTGTCCTGTGTGTCTGTGAGTTAAGTGTTGCTATATGTGTGCGTGTTTCTGTGTGATAGTATTTCTCACAGCAGCACAAACTGGTTTTTTTTTTTTAACCCTTTTGGTTCTAGAGGTGTCGAGTTGCTAGCAAAATTTGTGTATAACGATTTATGTGTAAGATATTATTTTTTTTAATTTTTATTAGATGGTGTCACAATGGCCTCTAGTTATTAAGCCGTCAACCGCAAATACGCTGGAATTCCGCAGCGTATTTCTGGCGAGGCTGATTCGCCTTAGTTATCAACCCCTACTGCCCGGCAAAAGTAGAATTTAGTGGCGTAAGCTTTGATCCGCCGGACTCAGTCCGACACAGATCGATGGCTACGTCACTACAGATGTTCCGAATGCAAGTTCAGCACAATCTGACTACTTTTGGTAGTTATCAAACTGCTACCAGGTACGCTCGCCACTATTCTGGGCCAGCGTACCTGGATTTCAATCCGCCGCCCTGGAGGCGGCGGATCCCATAGGAATCAATGGGAGTCTGACCATAGCGAAAGCTCATGTTCTCTGCTGCCCGATATCCCATTGATTCCTATGGGAGATGTCTGCACGTAGCACCCTAACATGTACCCTGAGTCTAAACACCCCTAATCTGCCCCCCCCCTACACCGCAGCAACTAAATAAAGTTATTACCCCCTAAACCGCCGCTCCTGGACCCCGCCGCAACTATAATAAACATGTTAACCCCTAAACCGCCACTCCCTGACCACGCCGCCACCTACATTATACATATTAACCCCTAATCTGCCACCCCCTATACCGCCGCCACCTACATAAACTTATTAACCCCTATCCTGCAGATCCCGGACCCTGCAGCAACTAAATAAATTGTTTAACCCCTAAACCGCCGCTCCCGGACCCCGCCGCCACCTACATAATACCTATTAACCCCTCTCCTGCCCCCCTATACCGCCGCCACCTATAATAAATTTATTAACCCCTATCCTGCCCCCCCTACACTGCCGCCACTATAATAAAATTATTAACCCCTAAACCTAAGTATAACACTAACCCTAACACCCCCCTAACTTAAATATAAATTAAATACATCTAAATAATAGTACTCTTATTAAATAAATTAATCCTATTTAAAACTAAATACTTACCTGTAAAATAAACCATAAGATAGCTACAATGTAATTAAGGATTTATTTTTATTTTACAGGTAACTTTGTATTTATTTTAACTAGGTACATTAGTTATTAAGTAGTTATTAACTATTTAATAACTACCTAGCTAAAAGAAATATAAAATTACCTGTAAAATAAAACCTAACCTAAGTTACAATAAACCTAACACTACACTGTAATTAAATTAATTAAATAAATTAACTACAATTACCTACAATTAAATACAATTAAATAAACTAAACTAAATTACAAAAAAAACAAACACTAAATTACAGAATTTTTTTTACAAGAATTTTAAACTAATTAAACCTAATCTAAGCCCCCTAATAAAATAAATTAAAAAATAAAATAAAAGTCCCTACCCTATTCTACATTACAAAGTAATCAGCTCTTTTACCAGCCCTTAAAAAGACTTTTTGCGGGGGAATTGCCCCAAAGTAATCTGCTCTTTTACCTGTAAAAAAAAAATATAACCCCCCCAACATTAAAACCCACCACCCACATACCCCTACTCTAACCCACCCAAACCCCCCTTAAATAAACCTAACACTACCCCCTGAAGATCTCCCTACCTTGAGTCGTCTTCACCCAGCCGGGCCGAAGTCTTCATCCGATGGGGCCGAAGAGCACATCCAGACCGGCAGAAGTCTTCATCCTATCCGGGCAGAAGAGGACACCCGGACCGGCAGACATCTTCATCCGGCTCCATCTTCAAGACCTCCGGTGCGGAGCATCCTTCCTGGCCGAATGCCTGGTCCTTTAAATGACAGCATCCAAGATGGCGTCCCTCGAATTCCTATTGGCTGATAGGATTCTATCAGCCAATCGGAATTAAGGTAGGAAAAATCTGATTGGCTGATGCAATCAGCCAATCAGACTGAAGTTCAATCTGATTGGCTCATTGGATCAGCCAATCGGATTGAACTTCAATCTGATTGGCTGATTACTTTGGGGCAATGCCCAGCAAAAAGCACTTTTAAGGGCTGGTAAAAGAGCTGATTACTTTGTAATGTAGAATAGGGTAGGGACTTTTATTATTTTTTTTATTATTATTTTATTAGGGGGCTTAGATTAGGTGTAATTAGTTTAAAATTCTTGTAATATTTTTTTTTCTGTAATTTAGTGTTTGTTTTTTTTGTAATTTAGTTTAGTTTATTTAATTGTATTTAATTGTAGGTAATTGTAGTTAATTTATTTAATTTAACTTAGATTAGGTTTTATTTTACAGGTAATTTTGTATTTCTTTTAGCTAGGTAGTTATTAAATAGTTAATAACTATTTAATAACTAATGTACCTAGTTAAAATAAATACAAAGTTACCTGTAAAATAAAAATAAATCCGAAAATAGCTACAATGTAATTATTAATTACATTGTAGCTATCTTATGGTTTATTTTACAGGTAAGTATTTAGTTTTAAATAGGATTAATTTATTTAATAAGAGTACTATTATTTAGATTTATTTAATTCATATTTAAGTTAGGGGGGTGTTAGGGTTAGTGTTAGACTTAGGCTTAGGGGTTAATAATTTTATTATAGTGATGGCGGTGTAGGGGGGGCAGGATAGGGGTTAATAAATTTATTATAGGTGGCGGCGGTATAGGGGGGGCAGGATAGGGGTTAATAGGTATTATGTAGGTGGGACGGGGACCGGGAGTGGCGGTTTAGGGGTTAACATATTTATTATAGTTGCGGCCGGGTCTAGGAGCGGCGGTTTAGGGGTTAATAACTTTATTTAGTTGCGGGGGGCTCCAGGGGCGCCGGTATAGGGGGTAGAACAGTATAGTATAGTGTGAGTGCTTAGTGACAGGGTTATCAATAAAGCTGTAAAAAAGTCGAAGAGCAGCGAGATTGATGTTTGATAACTATCACAGTCCGCTGCTCATCGCCCCGTACTTGGTGCGCGGCTTTTTGACAGCTTTATTGATAACTTTGGCGAGCGTATTCAGGTCCGCAGCGATGGTAGGCGAGCTTAGGCGTGCGTATTGGGCCGGCAAATGCAGGTAAGTAGACGGCTTCATAACTAGAGGCCTATGAGTGTAACTGTACTTTGTAATTAAGTTTTGATGTTTTTTGTGCAACTTTTATGTTTCGCAAAACAATTAACAATAGCTCTGAAGTCGTGGTAATCATTGTAGCGTAAATCCCGATTGATTTACTTTACTTTCAACTTGTAATACAAGCAGTACGTCCGATGAGCGCAAACCATTGCGATAAACCTTGCGCTCCATTTGTAATCTGGACCTTTATAGTAAAATCTCAAAATGTTTACTATCCTCCGATTATCTAATTATCTATCCTCGACATCTGCGACACAGCTCTCTCGTGGTTCTCTTTCCATCTGTCTAACCGTACCTTTAGTGTAGCCTTCTCTGGGGCATCCTCTGCCCCATTACCACTTTCTGTTGGGGTACCGCAAGGCTCTGTCCTCAGTCCTCTTCTCAAGCTACGGTTTCAATATCATTTGTATGCTGACAACACCCAAATCTACCTCTTTGCACCAGACCTATCTCCTTCCTTGCTAACCCGTGTCACTAACTGTCTGTCTCATATCTCATCTTGGATGTCCTCTCACTACCTCAAGCTAAATCTATCCAAAACTGAGCTTTTTATTCTCCCCTTCTTACAAAATCTCCACCCCCCCCCCCCCCCGATTTCTCTATAACTGTATAACTTCATCATTACCCCTACCCCACATGCCCGATGTCTTGAGGTCACACTTGACTCAGATCTTTCACTCCTCACATTCAGTCCTTGGCTATAGCCTGCTGCTTCCACCTTAAAAATATCTCTAAAATTAGACACTTCCTTACACAAGACACAACTAAGATTTTAATCCACTCTCTCATCCTTTCCCGCCTCAACTACTGCAACTCCATCCTCTCTGGTCTCCCTAGCTGCCGTCTAGCTCCTTTAAAATCCATAATTAATGCCTCTGCCAGGCTCATCTTCCTTACACGTCACTTTTTTTTTTATCTGCTGCACCTCTCTGCCAATCCCTTTACTGGCTTCCTCTAACCTCCAGGCTTAAACACAAAATTCTCACTCTGACATGCAAAGCCCTCAACTGCACTGCTCTCCCCCTACATCTCAAACCTTGTCTCCAGATACTCACCCTCCCGTCTCCTTTGCTCTGCTCATGATCTCCTACTCTCCTCCTCTCTTGTTTCCTCCTCAAATTACCATTTACAGGACTTCTCCAGACTGGCTCCCATCTTTTGGAACTCTCTGCCTTGCTCCACAAGTCTATCCCCTAGTTTTAAAAGCTTCAAGCACTCCCTAAAGACTCTACTATTCAGGGATGCATACAACCTACACTAACCTTCCTATCTCCACTGCTATCCCCTTGAACCCCTTAGCATGTAAGCCTATGAGCCCATCTGTTTGTAGTTCACCTTCACAAGAGCCGACTACAACAGTGCGACTCTCGGCAGGGCCCTCAACCCATTTGATCCCTGTAAATGTTATCTTGTATACTGCCTATGTTAATAGCCCTGTGAAATCTGTTGGCGCTCTACAAATACCTTATAATAATAATAATAATAATAATAATAATAATAATGATTACTGTAAATTTAGAAAAAAAAATCTGTTCTTCCCCCCAAAAAATATTTGACATAAAAAATGAGAAGCAACTGAAGTGTGTATTATTCTACAAAGTATGCCTGTGCAGTACTACTGTGTGAATAGAAGAAATGGGTAATGCATCTAGTAGATATGAGAGATCCTAGTGGTATGAATTTAATACACCAATAGCATTACATATGAACTAGTGTTTCATCAATAAACAGTTCACACAAACAGTCCCAAGGGGTAAATGTCTGACTGATGAAAAGACTTATTGATTTTGCATATTAGTGTGAATACATTTAAAGTAGAATATAAAAAAATGTGTACCAGGTAAAAAATAATTATAATCATTAAAAATAAATAAATACATTTAACAATGTGAATAAATATAAATTATTATTATTATTATTATTATTATTGTTATTATTATTATTATTAATATTATGATTATTATTAATTCTCTGGGGAAATTAAACCTAAAGTTAATTCATGATTTAGATAGAACATACACTTTTAAACAACTTTCCAATTTACTTATATCATCAAATTTGTTTTGTTCTCTTGGTATTCTTTGTTAAAGAAGCAGCAATGCACTACTTGAAGTTAGTTGAACGCATTAGGTGCCTAGCCACCAATCAGCACTTAGCTAACAGTAGTTCCCTGCTTCTGAGCATACCTAGGTACACTTTTTAACAAAGGATACCAAAAAACAATGCAAATTAGTTAGTAAAAGTCAAATATATATTTTTAATTATTTCTTTTTTTAAATTGCATGCATTATCTGAATCTTTTTACCATGACCCTTTACACAGAATAAACTGAAGGTATTTGTATCACTTTTTAGGTATGCCTCTTATGGGTCATATTGTGGGTGATTAATCACAAGATTCATTCTACAATAAATCAGGCATTTGGATACTTCTTACAATAAGAACTATCTGTCTTTCTATCTGCCTGTCTATCCATCCGTTCATCTATCTATCTGTCTACTATCTGTCTGTCTGTCTATCTATCTATCTATCTATCTATCTATCAATCAATCAATCTATCTATCATCTATCTTTCTGTCTGTCTGTCCTTTTCATCTATCTAATACACACAAACACAAAAACACACTCACTTACAGGAGAGCAAAGCAGGATTTTTTTAAATAAAATACAGTAAGCATGAATCCTATTTTACTACATTGAACATTGATCCAGTAACCCAATTAAATTATTTTATTTTTCCTTGCAAAAGGAATGGGAAAGAAAAAAGGGGGAGAGTTGGAGAATGGCACCACTGGGAGAGAGATGTCCAATATGTGGAAAATTCAAATTTTATTAGTAAATTTTAAAATGGGAAAACGATTAAAAACAGTTAGTGAGAACAAACCAACCTATAATAAATAGTTGGGTACAAATGGGTAGAAATCAAATTTTGTTCAAGGGTTATCTGGCTATAATATTATTAAGATTTGTTAAATATAGGTTAAATTACACAGATGATTTGTACGGTTAAGGTCAGTTAGAGAACTACACCTCTCAATATCTGTGAATTAATTATATCTGACTGGTCAATGTCAGGAAATAAATTATACAAGACAAGTCTACCATATATATAGTCCTCAGCCACTTGGTAGTAGGGTTAAATTGAAATGTTGTCATTAAATTCAGTGCTAGTTAGAGCAATATACTGTAGCCAAAATGCTCATATTAGGAGATCAAATTGATCATTATATTTGTTTCCCAAGTTTATTGTGTGATCATAACTTGGTCACTATATAGTTAAATATAGATAGTAAATTACTAGTAATAGGAGCTAAGACATGTGTATCAGATTGATCGAAATAAATTGATATATGTGCTAATACCTCATGTTATATGTATCATTTAGCAACAATGTAAATCAAAAAACACAAATTGCCCTAACTTTCTCATTTTTCAAAAAATATTGAAACCTTTGTAGGTCAATAATACATATGTGTTTGACAGTATTACTGAGAAAGGAAGGGCGTTTTTTTCCGTAATGATGTGAATGCTGAAATAGGCCTTATGTATGGTACAAATTTACACAAAAGTATTAACAGTTGTACTATTATTCCAAACCGTCTAATACAGTGTCATAGTTTTTAGGACACTGCCCAAATATAGCACAAAGTTGTATCACAATATAGTAATATAATGAAACCCTGTAAACGTTAAACTGTATAGTGACCAAGTTAAGATCAAACAATAAACTTGGGAAACAAATATAATGATCAATTTGATCTCCTAATATGAGCATTTTGGCTACAGTATATTGCTCTAACTAGCACTGAATTTAATGACAAAATTTCAATTTAACCCTACTACCAAGTGGCTGAGGACTATATATATGGTAGACCTGTCTTGTATAATTTATTTCTTGACATTGACCAGTCAGATATAATTAATTCACAGATATTGAGAGGTGTAGTTCTCTAACTGACCTTAACCGTACAAATCATCTGTGTAATTTAACCTATATTTAACAACTCTTAATAATATTATAGGCAGATAACCCTTGAACAAAATTTGATTTCTACCCATTTGGACCCAACTATGTATTATAGGTTGGTTTGTTCTCACTAACTGTTTTTAATCGTTTTCCCATTTTAAAATTTACTAATAAAATGTGAATTTTTAATTATTTTTTCCATCCGTTCTCCCTTTGTGGGGATTTTGCTTGTTTTTCTGCTAAGATATTTACTATAGTAGTGGGGACATAGACACTTTTCCCCACTACGGTACCCACTCTAGTCTTATTTGATAATTAATTGGTTTGATTGAGATGCAGAGTGCTTTCACAGATACACATCTTGTGTAGGCTTGGCCTTCTTTCTCTAAATTATATTTTTTATTAATGTGAGTGAAGATCCCACTACACTGATATATATATATATATATATATATATATATATATATATATATCAGGGATGTGCGGTGAGGTCAGTGGCTGGGGAGGCCTTGGCTTGTATCAGAGCCAGAGTGCTGAGATATTAGAAACACTATAAATTGACACACACAGAGAAACACACAAACACAGAGGAAGCAGTACCGAGCCAACAGACAGGCAGTTGCTCTCATCCACCAGCCCCATCCTACCGACTTGCAAACCCAACCTCTTGACTTTGCTGCTGAATGCCACATTCACCTACATGCAGTCAGTCAGAGCATCACATCAGGACCACACAATCTAAGTGCTGCACTCCACACCATGCAAATTCAAATACAAGGTTTAGCACTTTAAAATATAAACACACAGAGGGTAAGCACTATCAATCTGTGACTATAGTTATAACTATATTTATACAATACTGGCTTGAGTAAATCAGCTTCATCTGCATCATCATACACAGCCGTCAGCTTAAAAAGAAAGGGACATGCTCCTTACAGTTTTGTTCTGAATGTATAGACATCTCTTGTTGTGTTAAAGCCATTAGTTTATCTATTTATGGATTACAAAGTTTGCAATCATACCAGTAATCATGTGTTCACCTCATAGTGGAGATACATGTATTCACCCAGAATGGACCAATCAGATCATGCATTGGGGTAGGTGTTAATGCATGATCTGATTGGTTAGTGGTTATGTGAGGTCACACAATCAGACCATGCATCGGGGTGTCCACTAACGCCTTGTGGATAACATTGCACAAGCTAGTTCCCTTGCAAATAAAAGACCTACTGATTGTCAGAGTAAGACACAGTCCTAGACTTATGACATGCCCCCCT
Organism: Bombina bombina; assembly: GCF_027579735.1. Lineage (NCBI taxonomy): Eukaryota > Metazoa > Chordata > Amphibia > Anura > Bombinatoridae > Bombina > Bombina bombina. Next base: position 158,792,685 of record NC_069509.1, read on the forward strand.
CAATGAGGCAGGTATGTAAGCTGACTCTCCTAGAGCTTTTTTATGATTGGCCTAAAAATGAATGTGACATTCATGTCAGACAGTGGGCGGGCACTACATCTACTGAGCTTATCGTTGCCTCTCTCCCTGAATTTTGCAGCAAAACTCAGAAAATTTGTTGATTTATTTTAATTCTCACTTTACTTTCATTATAAAAAAGTTTTGACAGGTGAGACTCTGCCTACCCTTCCTCTCCTAACTGTATGTCATATATATATATATATATATATATATATATATATATATATATATATAGAGAGAGAGAGAGAGAGAGAGAGAGCTAGAGAGAGAGAGAGGGAGAGAGAAACCAAAAGGAATGCAGTCACATGACTTTAGGATATCAATAAGTGAAATTTTTATTGATGTTTCGGGGATTGATATATCCCCTTCTTCAGAATAACAATACTGTACTAAACAACACTCTTATATAGTGTATACAGTGAAACAAAATTAATTAATCCAAACCTGGTGTGAACAATCAAATCAAACATGCAAGATCCTTAGCTAGAATGCACGCCATGAGTTCCACAGACCTGGAAGTGACCTCACTTCCGGTTTCGGAATAACATAAAAATATATATCAAGACGTTTTATACAAAGTAGGTGAACATCAAGAAGAAATAAACATCAAAGACATATCAATACCTGTAATGTGAATACATTCTAGTGTGTATACTTACAACTTTCAATAAATGCAGTGTGTGGCGATATTCGCCGTGAGCTAGGCTTGAGGGTCATTGGTTGCCATGGTAACATCAGATGCTGTTAAGTGTGATTGCCTGTATGCATGACTATACCAAGAGAGCCTCATGTCCTAAATTTTTGTGCATAGTAAAATAGTATGAGTTATACCATATGTATATGTTTTCAATGCTAGCAATTTATGGGTTCACAAGAATCCCGTGAGATAAGAGTGCTGGCCGGAGGGACTAACCTATCCTATCCAATCATGTGATAAAGAACCAGAATATCTTTGTTTATTAGTACCTCATTTCCAGCGAGTTAAGTGTGCCAAATGCTCAGATGCACCTTCATCAAATCGTTTTAAACTAGAACATATCAACAAGTATATGTAGTGCTAGATATAAACATGGTATATCAGAATGGTTACAAATTAACCAAATACCTTGAATAATATTTACAATATCTACAAGTATCTTGAACAGATAAATTCAATAGAACACATATCTTTGGAAATATACATTATAGACTTCAATACTTTGGAATCAGGTGTCATAGTTTTCCTGACTTGTTTGCCAAGTGCTGCTGGCAGCCATTTTACTCACCTCTCTTCCTGACTATGGTGCATTGTGGGGGATGCTGCTCATTTCCTGCACTTCCTTTTATGACCAGACTGGTTTACATCATCCATGTGAGACAGGATGCAGTCTCAGAATTGTGATGTCATCACTTATTATTTAAAGGGCCTCTGTTCAGTATGCTTTGTCCTTGCGTTGTCTCAGACCTGTTTGTGAGAGCTCCTGTGTATTGCCTGGCTGTCTGACATCCTTCCTGGTTCCTGATCTCTGGCTTATTCCTGACTCTGCTGTTCTCCTTGTTCCTGATTCTGGCTCGTCTGACATCTCGCTTTGGCTCCTGACTCGGCTTGTCTGACTACCAGCTCTGGTTTTGATTCCTGGCTTGTTATTTTACTTGTGGACTTTTTTTTTTTTTTTTTTATTATTTTTTATTGAAGAAAACACAGGTACAATTAGTCAAGTACATATACTGACACATCAAGCTACAGCGATATTGCACTGCATGGATTGACAATATCCGTAATGATACAATTGTTATCAGAAAGTACAAGAGGAACAGCAACTTTTTCCACACATTACAACACTCATGTAATCTACATGCCTTAGATCAGAACATTATTATAGCATGGACTTATCCATGCATTGAGGATTATATCAGAAGTGATTGAATATTATCTCATGTTGTACCTGCGTTTCCTAATTTTTTAATATTAGTTTAATAACCCACATCACAACATACCACCCAACACATAGTAAAACAATAAAATAACATAAAACTCCTTAAACTAAACAAAACATGTTATCTAAACCAAACAACACAGATGAGGCATCTATGCAGGTATATTATCAGTCCTATTGCCAGTAACTTACGTAGGAGATGACTTGCTGGTGTTTCAATTGTGGGACAGAAATTACATATTAATATATGGAGAAGCTCTGGGATACACTCAAAATGGTTTACTTGCGGGATATTTACTAAGGATCCTATATAAAGATGATTATAATTATAATTATAAAGGGGATCATATTCCTCAGCAATGCATTATGTATAGAAAAGTATGGGGGCATTACAACTGTCACATTTTCCACACTTGATATGGGAATAGCTTCCCATGAGGGTAAAGCTTAGTTAGACAGAGAGTAGAGTGCTCGCTACATGTATTGCCAAGCAAAAAAAATAAATAAAAAAATAATGATAAATAAGTAAATATATCCCACTCGTGTGTGCAATTCCAGCACCCTATGGATGCATGGAGGAGAAGATTTAAAGCCTGAGTAATAAGATAAACAAATTATAATGAAAAACAAGAGATATATCAAGTTAATACGATTCTCACTATTTTCTTCGCCCCTTATTAGCCCTAATGTAGGGAGCTGAGGATTGAGTGGTAATTAAACACCTATACAGTGGTTAAGTGGGACTAATACTAAATTATGTAGTGCTTCATTTTGCATAGAACCAAGAAAACATGTACACATTCCTGTTTATAAGTAAGCAAGTTCATTCATACCGCAGGGCTAACCGAAAAGATCTATATATTTGCATATTTACAATGTTAGTGTGGGTTTCAGAATATTAGTGAAGTACTAAAAAGGGTTTCATTTGCCAGAAACTGTTCAACTGAGTTGCAGACAATATGACAGCACAGAGCCCAACATTTTTCCAAAGCAATATGTGTGAATCATCAAGATATGTTAACATAAACTTCTTATCTGAGTGTGTGGCTAACAAATTGCTTTTACAGAATTTAGCAAAGATTTACATTGATGTTTTCCACACTTGGGCGGTATAACAGCAACCCCATTCAGGAAGTCCATAGCAGATACACAGCCAGTCAAATAGCTAAGAGGCTAAAACGTAAGTATGAAAAAAAAAAAAAAACACAAAAAAAAAAAAAACACAGGCAAGTATAACAATAACTACCAGCCAGTTTATATACATGTGTACTTGTACTGAGAACAAAACACAATACAAATAGGGCTATACTAATCTGAATAGTTTCCCCCTTTGCCATATATTATCATCCTACTCCAGCCCTTGGTAGAACCAGCCTGTTTATCAGTCCATGGTGGACACTATGTCTGGAGTGCTGTCCGATTGTAAGGTTGGGGCATAGCAAGGTGTAAGTTGCAGAGAGCGAACGGTCCCCTGAATGTCCTCTCCAGCAGTCCATCAGGTATGCATGATAATAGAAAGATTCCAGCGCTTCAGGTATGTAAAGCTGTGACGCTAATCGTACCCCACCAAGCAGACCGAGTGTATGTAGAGACATTGCGTCTGTATATTCAGCCATCCCAGATGGTATGTCGGCAAGGACTTGCCTCAAAGTATAAGGTGAGTGTAGCGGGAGCTCCTCAGAATAGCGGCTAATCACTGGGGCCAGTTTCACATCAAGTGTAGAAGGGGGATCCCGTAGCAAGTCCAGTTGTTCCCCCATACACGAGGTGCAAGCCAAGATCTCCCCCGACACACTTAGCTGGCAATCGTCAGTCATCGCGGTGGACAACTGCAGAGGGAGCAAGCCCTCCAACATGAGATAAGCTGGGTATCTTTCAGCCGGGCCTGGATGGGGAATGGTTAATTTGTCAGTTGCGGTGGGCCTTTGCAGATGTGTGGGGAACAAGTCCTGCGGGTCCCGCACTGAGGAGCAGGTTTGAATGCTTGCTGGATTAGTATTCATTGGGCAGGGTCTCCTAGTAGCTTGGACTGCCTCATATAGTTTTTCATAGCTTGCGAAAAGACGATCAAATGCAGGCAGAAAAGCAGCAAGAATCTGCGCAGCAGCGTTGTATTCGGGTTCCATTGCTTTACGTTTAGTAGACAAGAAAACCATATATACAAAGTCCCTCGTGGCTACAAAGTCCCTCGTGGGCTCTAATTCAGTAAGATGTCTTCCGGGGAAGAAGAGATTTAATGCCTTCTATCTGCCTGAGATTCCCGGACAGCTTATCTGTCAAGGGAGATGCAGATGGCATAGAATAATGGCCATTTAGTAGAAATTAAAAGAGAATTTCTTTGGAGCAACAGGAGTTTGCTGCCATCTTCTAGAGCCGCCCACCGGAAGTACTTGTGGACTTTTTATTATTTTTTTGCTATTAATAACGGTGTGATTATTTTTGCACTTCTCGTCTCAGTCTGATTCCTGGCACCCTGACATTATGCAAGGACCATGAATCCTGATGGTGCTAATAATCCACCTTTACATGCCATAATTTCCAGGATGGATGAACAGGATCACCGCTTGGATCAATTTGCACTAGACCTGCAAACCCTGCTGACTCGCACTGCACATTTGGACCAAAGTGTCCCACAAGTTATGGCTGCTCCTGTTTCCGCTGCTGCACCTATGCCTACCAGGAGCATGTCCGGTTCTGCACCTCTACCTCAGCGATATGGAGGCGATCCTAATCAGTGCAGTGGGTTTTTGAACCAGGTGGGCATTTACTTTGAGATGTTACCTCAGACGTTTCTCTCTGACAGAGCTAAGGTGGTATTTTTCATCTCGTTACTCTCTGACACAGCTCTTGCCTGGGCTAATCCCTTGTGGGAGACTAATAAACCTGTGATTTCAAATTACCCTGAATTTGTGGCCTCCTTTCGAAGGGTATTTGATGTTCCAGCTTGCTCCTCCTCTGCTGCTAAACTACTCATGTCCATTTAGCAAGGTACAAGATCTGTTGCTCAGTATGCCATTGAGTTCCGTACGCTTGCAGCAGAGGTAGGCTGGAACAATGAAGCCCTTGTTGTCGCCTTCTTTCATGGGCTCTCTGATGCGATTAAAGACAAAGTTGCTGCCATAGATTTACCAGAGGATCTCGAGGCATTGGTGTCTTTTTTTATCCTAATTGACATCAGACTAAGTGAGAGGCCTTCTTTCAAGGAGCGCTTGCGGAAGCCTCCTGTACCGTTGTCTCCTACGTGTTCGTTCCCACCCATGCCTCCCTCTCCTCCCATGCCTCCTGGTCCAGAGTCACCAGGTACTGCTGAGCCGATGCAGTTGGGATTCACACATCTCTCTGCGGCGGAGAGGGCCTTTAGGAGGAAGGAGGGGATCTGCCTCTATTGTGGGTTACAGGGCCACCTTTTGAAGTCTTGTCCTACACGGCCGGGAAACGCTCACACCTAAGGTCCTGTCGGGGGCAGACCTTAGGTGGTTTATCCTTGTCCCCGGAACCGCTAAAGGAGAAACCTTTGGTCACGGTTGTCCTTTCCTGGGTGGACTCCTCCATAGTCCCCCAGGCTCTAGTTGACTGTTGTGCTTTTGTATCGAAGCACTCCATTCCTGTTTTGCCTGTTCCACTTGCTATTGAGGCCATTGATGGCAGACCCCTTCAGCCCGCACTCGTTACTCACGAAACTGCTCCGTTGTCCATGGCTGTTGGGGCTCTCCATTTTGAAACCCTCCAGTTCCAGGTGATAAACTCTCTGCATTTTCCGGTTGTTCTGGGTTATTCCTGGCTCCAAAAGCACAATCCCAGTCTCGACTGGCGCAGGTCTGAAATTTTGTCGTGGTCTCAGCAATGTATTTCTACTTGTCTTCAGAAACCAGTTAAAGTCTTGTGCACTTCTTCAGTATCTCCATTGCCAGAGGAGTACCGAGAGTTCCTAGACATTTTTGACAAGGTGCGTGCCGGTACATTGCCTCCTCACCGGTCTTACGATTGTGCCATAGACCTGCAACTCGGAGCCATTCCTCCTCTGGGCCGGGTTTACCCTCTGTCTGTTGCAGAGAATTGTGCTATGGAGGAGTATGTTTCCGATGCTCTGTCGCGGGGGATCATCCGCAAATCCTGCTCTCCTGCAGGGGCTGGCTTCTTCTTTGTGAAGAAAAAGGGTGGCGAGTTAAGAACATGCATCGATTATAGGGGTCTTAATCGTCTTACAATTAAGAATGCTTATCCTATTCCGCTCATTACGGAACTCTTTGACCACCTCAAGGGAGCTACTGTCTTTAATAAGCTTGATTTGAGAGGAGCGTACAATCTCGTTAGGATCAAGGAGGGCCACGAATGGAAAACAGTATTTAACACCAGGAGCGGGCATTAGGATTATCTTGTAATGCCCTTTGGCCCATGTAATGCTCCTGCTGTTTTCCAGGAATTTATTAATGATGTCCTACGAGATATGTTGCAACAGTGTGTTGTGGTGTACTTAGACAACATCCTCATACACTCACCCACACTTGAGGCTCATCATTCTGATGTTACACGGGTTCCTGTTTTGTAAACTTGAGAAATGTGAGTTCCATCAGACTCAAGTAACCTTCCTAGGTTATGTTATCTCCGTTGCAGGGTTCTCCATGGATCCTGACAAGTTATCTGCAGTTCTGCAGTGGCTTCGCCCAGTTAGTCTTCAGTCTATTCAACGTTTTTTGGGGTTCGCCAATTACTATAGAAAGTTTATTAAAAACCTTTTTTCCTTGGTCAAACCTATCACAGACATGACCCGTAAAGAGAATGATCCACTCCATTGGTCACCTACTGCCATTGAGGCCTTTGATAGTCTTAAGACTGCCTTTGCTGCCGCTCCAGTTCTGGTTCATCCTAACCCTGTCCTGCCTTTCGTTCTTGAGGTCGATGCATCTGAGACTGGAGTAGGTGCCTTCTTGTCTCAACGTCCTACGTCTGACGGTTCCTTGCATCCATGTGGTTTCTTCACTAAGAAATTGTCTCCAGAGGAGTGCAATTATGAAATTGGCGACAGGGAATTATTGGCCATAAATTTGGCACTCAATGAATGGAGGCATCTTCTCGAGGGAACTAGCGTGCCAGTGCTCATTCTTACTGACCACAAGAATTTAACTTATCTATCTGAAGCAAAACGTTTGTCACAGGCCAGATGGGCGCTATTTTTGTCTCGATTTAATTATGTGGTCTCCTACCTGCCTTGTAGTAAGAATGTTAGGGCTGATGCCCTCTCTCGACAATTTTCACCTCTGTCCAAGGAGGAATTTGTACCTATTCCAGTTATACCTCCTGACCATATTTTTGCTTACATACGTACTAATTTGACTTCTCCCTTGGGGGAGGAGATCCTGGCTGCACAAACCAATGCACCTCCTGAGAAACCTAGTGGTAAGTGTTTTGTTCCTGAGAATCTTCAAACTAAACTTTTGCACACTTACCACTATCCTAAAGCCGCAGGTCACCCAGGCAAGAACCAAATGATTTGGTCTGTCACTGGACAATTCTGGTGGCCAGGTCTTTGTTCTGATGTTGCTGCGTATGTTGCCTCCTGCTCAGTTTGTGCACAGAATAAGACTCCTCGACGTCTTCCTGTGGGTCTTCTTCAACCTATTGCTAATGGTGAGCGTCTTTGGACACATCTTTCCATGGATTTCATTGTCGAGCTCCCTGTTTCCAATGGCAATACTGTTATCCTTATGGTGGTTGACCGTTTTTCTAAAATGTCACATTGCATTCCCTTGAAGAAGTTGCCTAACGCTCAGGAGCTTGCTTCAATTTTTGCCCGTGAGGTCTTCCGTTTACATGGGTTACCCAAGGAGATAGTGTCGGACCGGGGTAGCCAGTTTGTCTCCATATTTTGATGTTCCTTTTGTGCTCAAATGGGGATCCAGCTCTCCTTCTCCTCGGCATATCACCCTCAATCCAATGGGGCTGCGGAACGGTCTAATCAAGCTCTGGAACAGTTCCTCCGTTGCTATGTCTCAGATCACCACAATAATTGGTCTGAACTGTTACCTTGGGCAGAGTTTGCTCATAATAGTGCTATTAATGCTTCCTCCAAGTTATCCCCATTCATGGTGAATTATGGGTTTCAACCATCCTTGTTGCCCGATTCATTCATGTCTCAGGGTATTCCGGCTTTGGAGGAGCATCTCCGGCAACTCCGTTCCACGTGGGTGCAGATTCAGGATTGCCTTCATCGTTCTATACAGCGCCAAAAGTTCCAGGCTGATCGTAGGCGTCTGCCTGCACCTTCCTACCAGGTTGATGAGAGAGTTTGGCTGTCCTCCCGTAACTTGAACCTTTGTGTGCCTTCCAATAAACCTGCGGGTCAATCCTGTGGCCTACGTTCTTGACCTTCCTCCTTCAATGCGCATCTCCAATGTTTTTCATGTCTCCCTCTTGAAACCATTGGTTTGTAATCGGTTTACCACTGTGTTGCCTTGTCCCCATCCTATCTTTGTTGACAACCATGAGGAGTATGAGGTCAGCAGCATTATTGACTCTCATATGTCCAGGGGCCGCGTACAGTATTTGGTTCATTGGAGGGGTTCCCTCCTCTGATGTTCATGCTCCCTCCCTCCTCCGCGCCTTCCATGCCCGTTTCCCCAATAAGCCTTTTGTCCTCCCGCGGGGGAGGGGTTGTTGAGGGGAGGGTACTGTCAGGGTTTTTCCTGACTTGTTTGCCATGTGCTGCTGGCAGCCATTTTACTCACCTCTCTTCCTGACTATGGTGCATTGTGGGGGATGCTGCTCATTTCCTGCACTTCCTTTTATGGCCAGACTGGTTTACATCATCCATGTGAGACAGGATGCAGTCTCAGAATTGTGATGTCATCATTTATTATTTAAAGGGCCTCTGTTCAGTATGCTTTGTCCTTGCGTTGTCTCAGACCTGTTTGTGAGAGCTCTTGTGTATTACCTGGCTGTCTGATGTCCTTCCTGGTTCCTGATCCCTGGCTTGTTCCTGACTTTGCTGTTCTCCTTGTTCCTGATTCCAGCTCGTCTGACTACTCGCTTTGGCTCCTGACTCGGCTTGTCTGTCTACCAGCTCTGGTTTTGATTCCCGGCTTGTTATTTGACGTGTGGACTTTTTATTATTTTTTGCTATTAATAAAGGTGTGATTATTTTTGCACTTCTCGTCTCAGTCTGATTCCTGGCACCCTAACATCAGGTTAGTAATTACATACTGTAATGTGTGTCATATCATACTTGACAATATATATGCAAAAATACATATACTGAAGGCCCAATAGAGAACACCGAATCTCATGAGTGACTGAGGAATGGGTGAATGCCCCGAAATATCACATTAACTATATGCTCTTAAATTTTTTTTGTGGATTTATATATATTATCTGCACCCTGGTCTTTATGAACTCTAGTAAGTGAGAGTGCATATATATATATATATATATATATATATATATATATATATATATATATATCTTTTTTTATGTATATATGTGTGTGTGTGTGTGTGTGTGTGTGTGAGTTTATATGTATACAGGTATATATGTGTGTCTGTGTATGTGTGGATGTTGAAAATTATCTCAGACAGGCACATGACTTATACTCATTCAATTAAATAATAGGTCAGTGATTTAAAGTGGTAAGGGAGGAAGCTGGCAATGCCTTTGCAAAAGCTGGAAGACGTTAAGCCAAAGGTGCATTGGGTATTAGCAAAGTTACACTGTGGTACATAAAATCTTTACTATTAAAGGGATAATGAACCCACATTTTTACTTTCAAAAATGTAATTTTATCAGCAAGAGTAGGAAAACTGATCAATAGACAATTTTACAATAATAGTGGAATTTTAGCCAGTAAGCCAGTCTGAATCAGAAAAAGGGATTGGTAAAAGGTACATATTTAGTGGGATTACTTGTGAAAATATGCAATGCACATTCATTATATATTTTGACTCCCTGAAAAATGTGCCTTTTTCCACTCACCCAGATCTTATTTGCAGTTATGCTACAGTTTTTCTGATCCAGGAGAAAGAGAGAGAAGGCTCAATGATCGAAAGCTCTCTGGGCTGGCGAGATTATTAAAGCATGCTTGCCAGTCCTTCTATTTCCCTGGTGGAATGATCTAAAGCCACTTCTTACAGGGTATGAAACACAGTGTCTCGCTAAGGGGCATATACAGCTTTTTCATATGAAAAGTGCACAATAAAATTCATATTTTAAACATCATACAAAAAAAATATTTGAACCATTCACACAAAAATAAGCAGGGAAAATTTGTATTGTAACTCTTACATACCAAGCCCTTAACTGCACTGCTCCCCCCTACATCTCCGAACTTGTCTCCAGATACTCTCCCTCCCATCCCCTTCGCTCTGCTCATGATCTCCTACTCTCCTCTCTTGTTACTTCCTCACATTCCCATTTACAGGACTTCTCCAGACTGGCTCCCATCTTGTGGAACTCTCTGCCTCACTCCACAAGACTCTCCCCTAGTTTTGTAAGCTTCAAGCACTCCCTAAAGACTCTATTGTTCAGGGATGCATACAACCTACACTAACCTTTCCTACCTCCATTGCTATCCCCTTGAATCCCTTGACATGTAAGCCTATGTGCTCAGCTGTTTGTAGATCACCCTCATAAGAGCCGACTACAACAGTGCAACTCTCGACAGGGCCCTCTACTCATTTGATCGCTTAAATGTTATCTTGTATACCGCCTATGTATATAGTGCTGCGGAATCTGTTGGTGCTCTACAAATACCTAATAATAATAATAATGATAATTGTTAAGGTGCATCAAAAATCGTAATAAAATTCTCCACCAAAAATTGTATTTTAACAAAAACGTAAAATTTGTATGTAATTTACACAGGAACACCTTGTATTAAATATGCATAGCGTAAATCGTAATTTTAGTGCACTGGATGTGCAAAAATCACACAGAAATGCAAAGTGTAATTATTGTTTTTTTGTAAAATGTTCTTAACATGGGTGTTCCATGGACGTATATGAAAATGTCTTTCTAATCCCAGCGTAATTCTGTGAAGATTTTCTTAGTACAGATCTCACAGTTTTTTCTCGCCAACTAAAAGGTGCTGAGCTTTTTTCAAAACACTACAAATACTCAATACCCTAATACAAAAACAAATGCACCTAAACAGATGTGGATGAACAGAGTAGAGGAACTATTAGTATTAGAGGACTATAGGTATTTTAAAAACCAGAAACTAGAATTTTATTGGGAAGATTACAAATTAAACCCATTAGATAATATTTACACCCTCAATCTTAAACAGAAAATGCACCCTACCCTCCCACACAACAATTATCCCTTGACGGCGTAATACTGATACCATTAGATTTAAGTTGAATGGAAAATGGCTCTCCATCAAACTCATCTACCCACCTACCGATTTCTCTACTTCCCACTTTCTTTCTTTTTTTCTTTCTTCAACATGCTTACTCACTACCTCTATTTATACTAAGGTTTTTCACTATAGTTCTTCCTTACTTTCCACCTCTTATCTGCTGCTACCCTCTCCCACCTTATTCTTTTCTACCTTTATTGTTTGAAAATTACCTATCTCGTTATTGTGTATAGAACATGACCAAATTAGTTTGTTTTTGTTGTTATATATTAATGGATTGCGAAAGAAAAAAATAAGACATGATATACATACCTCAATTTTTCAATGGAAATGTCGGACATTGAACTTTACTGATACTCGTGGACATGTATGAGATTGGAAGGACTTGCAGTATCTACTAACACCCTTGTCCAAAACAATTTGAAATGTATTATCCAATTTTATTGTTATTCATACTGTGTTTCAAAAAAATAATAAAACAAAATAAAAAAAACACATGCATACGAAAATATAGGCAAATGTAAGTTGCTATAGGCAGAAAGCAGCATAATGTGATTTATATTGGCTGCAGGATTTCATTTTTAAAGTGCGCCCCTTGCACAATGCTAACTTCACTCTAAGGAGTGAAGTGTTCCTAGCCAGCAAGCTCCATTACTTTCAATAGGAGCCATCTCACCACTCGCAGGGACTGCCCCTTTTTTACGATCTTTACACCAGGGCAGCCCTGCGAGAGTGGGCGAGGAAAACTAGGTTTGATCTGGCAAAGTTTATAACATCTAGCCCAGAGAGAGAGAGAGAGAGAGAAAGTGAGAAAGAGAGAGAGAGAGAGAGAGAGAGAGAGAGAGAGAGAGAGAGAGAGAGAGATAGAGAAGAGATAGAGAAGAGAGAGAGAAGTATTGCTATGATTTACTAGTCAACTTAAAGGACCACTAAACTTAGTAGTATAACATAATCAGGAAATGCATAGTAAAAAGACAATGCAAAAGCAATTAGTTTGACTTTCAAATGAGTAGAAGTTTTTTTTCTTACAAATCTAAAAGTTAGTTACATTTTCTTTCCTAGTGCATCATGTGACAACCATCAGCCAATCACAAAATCCTGATACATATATCCTGTGAATCTTACAGGTGCTCAGTAGGAGTTGATGCCTCAGAAAGTGTGTATATAAATAGATTGTGCACATTTAGATAATGGGAGTGTATTGGAAAGTTGTGTGAAATTGTGTGCTCTAATTGTTGACTTGACTGTCTTAATGTTAACTATATAGGCATTTGTGTATATACAAAGCTCTATAATATGTAATCAGCTCTCCAAACAAGCAAGCACTACACTTGAATACAAGCAAACTTCAAAACCCTGTAAGCAACTTTCTCTCAGAAGGTGGCAGTGTAACGTAACCGACTGCAATACTTATATATATCTCCTCAGCATGTTCCCTGGCACACAAGCGCCTTTCACTGAAAGCAAACAAAGTGGCTTCTTGTGTGCATATGTCACCTCATTCACCACTAATGAGCAAACATGATTTCATGCCTGCAATTAGAAATCCAGGAATGTTGATTGAAGAAAAAAAGACTTCTGTATATGTTTAGAAAATATTAATATCTGTGTTAAATGAATAGGAATATGTAAGAAAAGAATGAGTAATTAGTGTATAGGGAATCACATATAAAATAATCAGTAACAAATAGTATGCCTGCCATGTTAACAATAAAGGGACATTCTAGTCAACATTTTAAATGCAGTTGGATTAATTAAATCTTTGAATAGAAACATATTTGCAATATACTATACATGTATTGGCAAATATTCTAGTAAAAGTTATCACTGTTTTAGTGTAAACATTTTTCTCTGCACGTGCATGTGAAGCATAGCTAGATATTCTAAGTGCACCAGCATTTTAAATACTGCAGCTGATCAGGGCACCAGTGGGGTTTGTATCATGTCAGCAATTAACAAATTGAGTCATTACCAGATTGTACAAGCATCTTAGGCTGTCTGGGCAAGTGCTGTGTTTAAAATGCTGGTGCAAGGGGCATACTTAAATATACTTTTGAAACAGCTATAGCTTTTACTAGAAGCATATTTGCTAATATGTATATTGTAAAAATGTTTCTATTAGTAACTGAAATACACCCAATATACATCCCCGTATTAGGGAACACCTCTCGAATATAGGTAATGGCTACACTCCTGGTACAGTATTTTTAACAGGCACATGGGAAAGATGCAAAAACTTTTGGTTGGACCATTATTGAAAAAGTCCAAGTAGGTCGGGGGACGGAGCTAGCCTGCAAAATGAGCAGACACATCTTAGCAGATCTCCATGATTTCTACCACTTTAGCCAAAGTTTTTATGCCTTAGAATTAGTTACTTTGCCACCTAGAAGGCAACTACACGCTTAGCAACACCTTACCTGCATCTGAGAACAATCTCAACAAATACTCCCTCTAACTACACTTGCTACCCGGCGAGGTAGCTGCGGTCCTGAATTGAGACCGGAATTGGCGCCTACTCTGCCCAAGGATTACCTCGCTGTTCTACTGTGTCTTTATAGGAGGTGTAGTGAAGCCGAGCGTGGAGGTGTCTATTGGCGCATCGTCCACCCTGCAGTGAGATCGGCCGCTATCTTGGGCCTCCGGACGCTGAAGACTCTACTGCATGTCCTGGTTCCTTCTGGAGCATCTAGAGGTTCTTTGTCATCGGCAGCCACAGCTTTCCTAGTGCCGACATGGATCCACTGCGAAAGGGAGTCGCAACCGCTTGACCGGCAAAACCTGTGCAGTTCATAACGGCCGTTTTTCAATCTGCAGTCCTACCCACGTGGTGGACAGTGCTTATCACCCACCCAAGTGACAGACAGAGTGGGCCAATTTATAGGAACTGCAAATGGACACTACTTCCGCTATAAATAGTTGAAGATAGATCTTCACCACAGTATAACCAGGTCCCTACAACCTAGTAGCAAACAATCACACAATAAATCAGAAACTATGGGCACCTGAAAGGCAAGTCTAAAGGAAAAACTACATATATATGGAATTAATCAATATAAAATATATATATATATTTATTTAGGTTATCACATACTATATGTAAAAGAGAGAATAATATATGTCTAATTGATTTAAAGAAAATATTAAACAGCAAATATTACAGTTGATATTGCAGTTGGTTAGCAGCAATTTGTAAAGTAAATACTTAAATAAATAAATATGTGGGGTAAAAAACAACAAAAACACAAATATACAAATATGCAAATATGCACCTGAAAAGTTAAGGCTAAATACAGTTAGAAGCACCAATAACTATAACCTCTGCTGCAGACAGGGTTATTCTCAGTGCATGGAGTGATTGATTCATAGGCAGAATTGCAAACTGCCAATCCAGCGTGTCCAGTAAAATCCAACAACCGTGCTTATAGCAAAATCTAGAGAGAGATAGTTGGTACCTTATTAAGATTTTGGAGCTTCGAATATTTGTTTCCACGAAGTGGTGGTTATACCTCCTGGAAAACAGCTCTGGGATCCTAGTGGAGAGAAAAGAAAAAAACCACAAGCTCCTCTCCCCTGCACATCCTAGATTCTGCCCTGAGCTGTGTTTACTTCCTTTTTTCTTGGAGTAGGATATCTTTTGGTGACCAAAACGAAAAAGAAAGAAGATCCGGCAACGCGTTTCAGCTCTCAACAGAGCCTTTGTCAAGCCTGTCTCCTCCTTCCAATGATGCTCCTTAAATACTTATTAGCTGAGCCGTTTTAAAGGGACAGATGTTTAGTTTTCCAACAAACTTAATGTTGAGATCGAGCTGGTTATTCAATTGATGTTTTTGTCTCTGATGATATATTTAATGAGATTCCATATTTTTATCTGAGTATTAAGGCACTGAAATAGCTGCATATACTACCTAATTGTTATTCAGGAATCAACAAATAAAATAGTGCTGGGTTGTATTAGCTAATAAACATTAACCCTTTAATATCACAGTATCGGTAAGAAGCATAAAGATTCCTTTGTTAGTATAAAAGGGTTTATTTTATACCACTGAGAAACCCGTCACTTGTTTTTAAATGAACCCTTTTATACTAACAAAGGAATCTTTATGCTTCTTACCGATACTGTGATATCCCTCACTGTTTTGCCAAATCATGTTGTATAGGTGCTTGAGCTAGCAGATTGGGAGTTGGAGTTCATTCCTGGAGCTGACGGAGCCTACCTTGTGACTGTGACGTCACACGCTACCTGGTGGAGGAAACCCTATTGTGGTGTCTGCTTGTTGTTTGCAGTTGTTTTCCCCTACCGCTGCTGTGCCTGGTTTGTCTTGCTGGAGGGATCGGTATTCACCAGTCTGCCACACGGGCACTACATGTAGTGCCCATCTAAATGTGAGTTGCCACTTGTCACCAAATCAAGTGTGTTTTTCTACCTAGACATACTCAAACTATGAGGCACCTCTTGTCTTATTCTGTTGTTATACTTTAATAAGCACCAACTCACTACAGAGAACTGTATTTTAGTCCTGGTTCAGGCCTCTAAATTGACACAACCACAGTCCATTTAATATTGAGTGTTTTGTATACTATATTTGTCTTAACTACCTTGTCACTGTACCAACTTGTGTTGCCCCCTCTTCACGCTCTTCTCCCTTTCCTGCTCAGCTAGGCTGGGCAGGTCACTTCCACTTACCTTTTACCCCCTTTTGCAGGACGTATCCTCTTTCCCCTGAAGAGTGTGTGGAGGAAGTTTGCTAGGCAAAGGTCTATTTTTCACTCATGTATATGGCAATGTTGTGTTGCTCTAGCTTAGGATGATTTGTATTGGTTTGTCCCCTCTCCTCTCCCTTTCCCGCTCAGCTTGTCTGAGTAGGTCACCTCCACGTTCCTTTTTCCCCCTTTGTGAGGAAGTATCCAATTTTCCCAGGGGAGAGGGAACAGTTCTATGCAAACTCTGTATGTTAAATATTTTGTCATTGTGGTTTGTGCATACTTTGCATATTCATTCCCTAGGACACTTATAGGTTTGAACTGCTTGTCCCCAACATCAGTATAGAGGGTACTTGCTGCCTCCTCTTTTGTGCATCTGGGGCTGGATCTGTTTTCCCACTTCTTGGTCACCTCCACCTCCCTTTTCCCCATTCTAAGAAGACGTACCACAGTACCTAAGGTGGGGAGGCTGATCTAGTGTTGGATGTACAATTGGTTGTAATGGTGTGGATGTAGCCTTGCTGAGAAGGCTGTGGTTGGCCCGCTCGCCCCTATACTATGTTATATATGCTAGTACTAATTAGATAGTTAGGCACTGTCTATTGTATCATATTGTACCTTTTGAATTTACTAAGATCTCATTGTCGTATATCAAGTTTGGCTATAAACATACCCAACATGCCACACACTTCACAAAGGCACCCTAAAACTCAGTCAACTGTCAAAAAGACAGTATTTGACCACTTTTCCCAACTGCTAAAAGATCCAGATTAGGCTAGAGGGGATTTGAGCGATCTGGAGTCCCAAGATGATGGCTCCCAGTCCAGTACACACTCAACCACCCATTTGCAGCACTACATTACTGAATCCACTCTTAAAAAAATGTTAGCTGCGCAAACAAAATCTATTACCGCAGAGATCCAACACAGTTCAGCAGAACTCAGAAAGGACATTGCAGAGATTGGAGATAGAGTAGATACCTTAGAGAGGCGACATGATGACCTCGCTAAAGACCATTCAAATCTCCTATCACACACTGAGAGTCTAGCGGACCAAATCACCCAACTGGAGTTCAAGCTGGCGAATACAGAGGATAGAGCCAGGAGAAATAATTTCAGATTTAGAGGTATAACTGAGAGTGTTTCAATCGCTGAAAGTACCTTACACACTATGGAGCGAGCTCAAAAAGCCTTGAGACCAAGGTCACTATCCTCCAACAGGCCTAGAGATGTTGTAGAGTGCTTTCATAACTTCACCTTCAAAGATCGGTTAATGCAGGCAGCCTTCAAATAACCAACCCTTCCAGACACCTTCAAAGACATCCAGCTACTGCCAAATTTCTCCTCACATAATCTACAGCAACAAAGGTTTTACACGTCTATAACCATTTCCCTCGGCAGGGCAAACATCAAGTACAGATGGGGATATCCCACAAAGCTCATCATAACGAAATATAATCAAACTCATGTGGTGACCTCACTTTCTCAAGGCAATGCCCTCTTGACTAATTAAGGACTCCAAAATGACCAGAAACCTTCACCTGTCACCCCTCATCCTAAACTGAGGGCCTCAGCTCTAGAATAGACAGTAAGAGAGCAAAGATCTAAACACCAGAAACCTGGCCAACTCAATGATGCTCTGCAGCCTCAAGCCTTGCCGACTTGAACTGAAACCCACTCCTGAAGTGGGAACATTCTACTCTATTGAGATAATATTGTTAATGTGGTATTAATTGTGTGTTGTTACCTAGAGTTTAGTTAGAATTCAAAAGTTAGTACTTATTTGTTTGCACTAGAGCGGGGCTCTAGTGCACTTTATCAGCTTCCCCTTTCAATTGCACTAGCTCCCCCCCCCCCCCCGAGCTGAGAGCCCACATTAGGGTTCCACATGGGTGGACTACTTCCACCAATAATACCCACTTCCCAATCACCCCATTCCATCTTTCCAACTCACACTCCCACACCTATTCTTTTTCATTTCTGAGTGATAAGCTCCACGTCAAAACCTACGTAGGACTAGCATACAACCCCCCAGATGTCCTCCCTCAGATTTGTAATGCATAATGTGATAGGCCTAAACGCTATAGGAAAACATAGCCTACTTATTAGATCCCATAAATTTCATAGAGCAGATGTGGCGTTTCTTCGGGAAATTCATCTCTCGTCAGATGGCCCAACTAATCTCCTATCTAAGGAATATCCAGTCATGGAATCTGACCCTTTCTTCAAAAAAGCTAGAAAAGCAGCCATACTGATACATAAACGATTGGCCTACAAACCAATACATATTACTAGAGACCCTCAAGCTAGATATGTCATCTTAATATGTAATTTATACCATATCACCTACACCTTGGTCTCTATTTATCTCCCCAATGTTCATCAACCCAAATATCTAAAATAGATCCTACACAAGGTAGACTAGGTCAAACAGGGCAGGGTAATTTTAGCGGGAGATTTTAATATGGTCTGTGACAAGAATATAGACAGAAAATCTAACCCTACCAACAAGAAGACTGCAACTCCTGATCCATTAAGCCTCAAATTTAGAACCTTAATGATACAATTTGGCTATTATGACATCTGGAGATCCTATATTCATTAGATAAGGACTACACTCACTTTTCTCATCCCCACAAGACATATTCCAGATTAGATTACCTATTTTGCCACTTTGAGACCCTCAAAATAGTAAAAGCATCAAATATATCAATATGCTCGTGGTCAGACCATGACCAAGTTATACTAGACCTTCAATCTGTAAACACTGTTAGATCCCAATCCACCTGGCGACTACCCAACTTTATACTTTCAGATATACCTTTCAGAGAAGAGTTAAGAAAATAATTAAAATTCCACATACAAACAAACGATAGCCCTTCACTTCATGATGATATAATATGGGGGGCTATTAAGGCCGTAACCAAAGGATGTTGTATTAGTAAACAAGCCCATTTAAGAAAGCAAGCAGGCCTCTCACTCTCCCAAGCCCATTGTAAGTTGAGAGATCTTGAACACTTACACCGTACCTCCAAATACTTGGATCTTAGGGATCAAATCATAAAACTTAGACAGCATATATGCCAAATAGAGCTTAAGAAAACACAATCACATCTTTTTAACTTAAAACAACTTTTCTATTCTAAAAGTAACAAGGCCAACACCCTTTTAACAAATTGATTAAGACAACGCACAGGGGCCACATGTATACGCACATTAAAACAGGGCGACCAAATCCTTAGACTCCCCTCCCAGACTGGCCAAAAATTTGGTGAATTTTACTCTGCTCTGTACAATATTCAGAAACATGAACCAATAAATCCAGCCTCTCCAGAGGTTATCAGTTCCTTCCTACTATCCCTGAAACTACCGACCCTCAATACAGATCAGAAGGAGGCTCTCACTAACCCCTTTACCATTCAAGAGATCAAACAAGTAATCAAAAAGTTAAAACCTTTCAAAGCCCCAGGTCCAGATGGCTATTCTGCTATCTTTTATAAGACATACATACATGAAATATCACCCCTCCTACTTATATTTTTTAGCCTTGCTAGCAAAGAAGGTATGTTCCAGAAGAAGTTTCTTGAAGCTTCCATTGTAACCATACCCAAGCCAGATAAAGACCCCTCATTATGCACTAACTATAGACCCATTTCACTAATAAACGTAGACATCAAGATATACACTAAAATCTTAGCAAACCAAATATCAAGGCTACTCCTCAATCTTATCGATTCAGATCAAGTGGGCTTCATTCCTGGTAGAGAACGCCCAGACAACACTAGAAGATTGCTTAACTTCCTGCTAGAATCTAAGAGACTAAACAAACCCTTCTCTGTCATTTCCCTTGAAGCAGAGAAAGCGTTTGACCGAGTTAGGTGGGAATATTTGTGGAAGGTGTTGGAAACTTTCTAATTCCGAGTTCAAACTGTGCTAGCCATAAAAGCTTTTTCATTCTACGCCAACAGCCTCTGTTCGCGGCCTAGGTTTTCATTCCCCGCTATTCCCTATCTCCAATGGCACATGACAGGGCTGCCCTTTGTCCCCTCTGCTATTTGATTTGGCCATAGAACTCCTAGCAGCATAAATCAGAAGGGACAGAAATTTAGAGGGAATCACACTTCATGGCACGGTACACAAAATTGCGTTGTTCGCAGATGATATTACTATTCTATCTAGCACACCAAAAAAAACAATACCTAGACTATTAGAAACCCTGGAGACTTTCAGCAGCCTTTCCTATTCTAAATTAAAGTAAACTATAATAAAACTGAAATCTACACTTGGGGACTTCCTAAAAGTATAGTTTAAGTATAGCTTCACAGTGAAGGAAAATCACATAACACATTTGGGGATCAAAATATCTAGTAACCTGCACCAAATCATTAATGAAAACTATTTCCCTCTGTTGTCTAAATTGAGAACTCTTAGACATAAGTGGAGTTTTGACACTATATACTTGTTTTGATGTTTATAGGTAGATATACTTGAGGCTAATGTTATTGCAAATTTACAGCACCATTTGGGAATAACTTTTACGCATAGCTTTCAAATCTGGAACATTATATATGAAAAATAAAATAAAAAATTAACAATAAAGAAATGTAAGTTTATAAATCAATAGCAAACGACAAATCAAGAATTAATTAACTAAAGATTGAGTATCGCTTTAAGTTTAGATACATATAACAAGAGAGCGTGCTTCCATAGATAACTAGCGCAGCGAAGAGGGTAAGTTGTGTAGCGATGGGCAGCAGATCTTAAATATATGAATATATACATATATATTTATGTGTTTATTTGTATATTTACACATATTTTACACATAAATATATATGTATATAAGCATATACATATATATTTACAGGGATAACACAGTCCCCATAGACCACAATGTAAAGGCACTTTTCAGTGCCATTTTTTCTCTAACACCCTACAACCGCCAACTTTAACCCCTAAAAACTGCTTGGTTCAGTTTAAAAAAAAAAAAATACTAATGTTTTTTATTTTATTGAAGGCACTACACAATTTTTTTTTTGGTCGGGGGGGGGGTAATTGGGGGACATTTTAAACATTAAACAGAAGTCTCATCTCTGGTTAATTTTTTAAACGCTAATTGCTACCACAAGCTTACAGTAGCAATAACCAGCCACATGTAATGGCTGGTTATTTCTTGTACATCCATAAACGGGTACGCAATAAATTAGTTATCCACTTGTAATCTAGTCCTATATGTCCTATTTGGATCATTTGTAAGATTATTGAATTTAGACTCACAGGGATGAGGTTACAGAGTAACATAAATACTTATTCAAATAATTTATACGTGAAAAGTTAACCTTTTTAAGGGTGGTAATAGACTTATATTTTGTGAATGGACTTTTGAGGTTAAATTTAGCATAATAAAATACAGGAAAGTTTTTGTCTGTGAAAAACACAACTGGGCTAAAAGAGGCTGCTCCTAGGTGGTAACTCGCCATAGAACAAGCTACTGAGCTGTTGTTCGTTCTTGGTAAAGAGCTTCTCTCTTTGTAAAAATTCCACCTTAAGTCAGGGAAATCCAATTGGATATGTGAAACTGAAGTCATGGGCATGTGACCAACAGAATGACAGTTTTTTTTGTTTTTTTTAAATGTGTTGTTTAGTTTGAATGTATCAGCTATGAATACAGTGACTTAGCCAAAATGCGTAAGCTGCCCCTCACATTGTTTGGATGACTGACATATTTCTATTTCTCCATTGTCATTAATTTGCACATCCTTTTAAGGCAATAAGAATAAAAGTGGATTTTTATTGGAGTGCTCCTAACGTGAATTGATTATGTTACATTGTGACCTTTTGGAGTTGAGCACCAAACTGGTTCCCATCAAAGCAGGTTGAGCAGCTTGTGCTCAGGGGATTCATCCTAATGATGTCTTTCTCTGGTGACTGCCGCTGAGACCAATGAATGCGCCATAGGGATAAGGAGGATTGGATGAAATCTGAGGTGTTAGCCACATACTCTCTTCACCGTGTAAGGGTGAAGTCTTGAGGACTGAACAGATTGGCAGTGGAATGGCACACATGGAGGGTACCGGTAAGTCTATTTAAGAGTTTTAAAACAAAGGGGCCCACATCACAAGTATCTAGTATTGGTTCTGAAGTAAACGTTCATTGAAATAAATACAAGCATTTGTGAAAGGTACAAAGTTAACTCTAAAAGCACTGATTTAAAACTTGGGACGTCTGTCTAAGCCAGGGGTCAGTAACCTTGGCTCTCCAGATGTTTTAGAACTACATTTTCCATGATGCTTAGGCAGCTTAAAGACACTTAAGCATCATGGGAAATGTAGTTCTAAAACAACTGGAGAGCCAAGGTTGTTGACCCCTGGAGGCCCATTTATCAAGCTCTAAAGACCGCTGCTCCATAACCCTGTCCGCCTGCTCTGAGCAGGCGGACAGGAATCGCCACAATTCAACCCAATCAAGTACGATTGGGTTGATTGACACCCCATGCGATTGGCCGCGAGTCTGCAGGGGGCGGCATTGCAAAAACAGCTCTTGTGCGCTGCTGGTGCAATGCTGAATACGGAGAGCGTATTGCTCTCCATATTCAGTGAGGTCTTGCGTACCTGATCCGCACTGTCGGATCAGGTCCGCAAAACCTTTGATAAATAGGCCTCCTGGTCTAAGCTAACTGCCCCTTGCACATGATTTGAATTTCTTTTGTTTCTTCCTATATTTATGCTTTTCTTTATCAGTTTTATCATTTAGACCTCATCATTGTAGATAGCATATTTGTGAATTTTTGCAACTAATGTACACACCAATAGAACTTTTCCCCCCTATGTGATATTTATTTCCATTACAAATAGGAATTTTCAGTACTTGAAATGTGTTACACACAAAAAATCCCCTGAGTGTCTCCAAGTTCCCTATCAAGGAATCCTGCAGTCCCTGAGCTAGCACTTCCCTCTTAGTCAACAGAAAACATAAGTAACGAAGATTTAATCGCTAACTTTCACTTACTATTTTAGTTCTTGGGAAAAATATAATTTTATCAAACAACCCACTAAAATTTACAGAAAATAAAGAAATTTACAATAGCAAGATATACTGCATTTAAAGGGACATGAAATCCAAAAAGAAATATTTCATGATTTAGAGCATGCAGATTTTAACAATTTTGCAATTTACTTCTATTATCAAATTTGCTTCATTCTCTTGTTATCCTTTTCTTTAGAAACAGAAATTCACTACTGGGAATTAGCTTAACACATCAAGGCCCGAATGGAGCTTGAGGGCAGTGTTTCTGGCGAGTCAACCCTGTCCGCCTGCTCTGAGCAGGTGGACAGACATCGCCACAATTCAACCAGATCGAGTACGATCAGGTTGATTGACACCCCCCTGCTGGAGGCCGATTGGCCGCAAATCTGCAGGGGGCGGAGTTGCACCAGCAGCTCACAAGAGCTGCTGGTGCAATGCTGAATACGGAGAGCGTATTGCTCTCCGTATTCCGCGATTTCTGTCGGACCTGATCCAACAGTGCGGCCTCTGACGAAATAAGGAGAATCCTTATGAAACGCGTAAGGCCACGCCCACCACACACGCTACCGCAAACAGCTGATGCGTGCTGTCCGGCTTTAATGCTTGCATACAGCTGATTTAGAGCAGCGTGTTTATTGAACCAGACTATATCCAAGGACTGTATACCCCTTAAATGTGGAGGTTTATCCCAGTAACAGGAAGCCCATTTGCTTTGCAAGTGTGACTCCAGGACACCTGAAATTTAGACACTGTGTATCGTTTGTGAGACCTGGATGGTTCTCCAGCGCCTGTATCATACCTCATTTTCGTTGAGGTCTCCTTTGTGAGTTTTTAATTGTTAACCTGTTAATAAATTGTTTGATTTTACTGATATTTTGCACTTAGAGGTGTTGCGCCTTTCTTTTCTATTTTTGTTTTACATACCACAGCAATTGTTGACATTGAACGTCCTTAAGGTTCTATAAATTAGAGATGGTGTAGTAGATAATATTGGCCATGAAATAGTATTAAAGGGTCACTGAACCCAAAACATTTTCTATCGCGATTCAGATAGTGCATGCAATTTTAAGCAACTTTCAAATTTACTCCTATTATCAAATTTTCTTCGTTCTCTAGGTATATTTATTTGAAATGCAAGAATGTAAGTTTAGATGCCGGCCCATTTTTGGTGAACACACTGTGTTGTTCTTGCTGATTGGTGGATAAATTCACCCACCAATAAACAAGTGCTTTCCATGGTACTGAACTAAAAAAATAGCTTAGATGCCTTCTTTTTCAAAGAAAGAAAGCTAGAGAACGAAGAAAAATTGATAATAGGAGTAAATTAGAAAGTTTCTTAAAATTGCATACTCTATCTGAATCACAAAAGAAAAAATTTGGGTTCAGTGTCCCTTTAAGGATTTTCCCCATTTTTCAGATTTATAGGGAACCTCTAAGAAAGTGACTCATGCTGGTGATAAAAATAATGACGTTTATTATGAAAATGTATTTCCTTTTTTTCTGAACTAGAATGTGAGGAACAAATTTCAGAGACAAAGGTGGAAGCGGAAACATTGTACCATGTGCCTGCTTCAATAGGAGAGAGTTCAGAACAAAGCAATGACAAACCAGGAAGCAGTCAGAAACATGAGAGTAAAAATACTAGAGAGATATTTCTGTCCTGTTACCTTAAAGGGACAGTAAACCTAAAAAATAATGTTATATAATTCTGCACATAGTGCAGAATTATATAACATTATTTAGGTGCTATAGCTATAAAACCCTTTTTTCACTTTTAATATTTAAAAAACATACCGCTTTCACAGACCTGCTCTCTGCTCTCTGCTGAGCGGGTCTGTTTTTTTTAGTCAGCGCATCGGTCCAGCTGTATAGTCACAGCCCGGCCCGACCGTGCCATAAGACTAAGTGCAGCTCGCTCCTGCTCTGTCTGACAGCAGGAGCGAGCTTCACTTAATGCTATGGCGCGGTCGGGCCGGGCTGTGACTATACAGCTGGCCCGATGCGCTGACTAAAAAAAACAGACCCGCTCAGCAGAGAGCAGAGAGCGGGTCTGTAAAAGCGGTATGTTTTTTAAATATTAAAAGTGAAAAAAGGGTTTTATAGCTATAGCACCTAAATAATGTAATATAATTCTGCACTATGTGCAGAATTATATAACATTATTTTTTAGGTTTACTGTCCCTTTAAAGGGACAGTATACTGTAAAATTATTTTTCCCCTAATGTATTTCTAATTACTTTTTTTTACCAACTGCAGAGTATAAAATGTATAAGAATTAGCTTTTTTAAAGTTTATTTGTGTATATGAAATAGCTTGTTTTGTGTTTTGAAGTCACAACCTAATAAAATGGGTTAAGCTTGTAGGTTTAATCAGATCTCATTACTTTATCACATTGGCCTCTATTTATCAAGCTGTCAATCGCAAATATGCTGGATTTCCGCAGCGTATTTGTGGCGAGCCTGATTCGCCGTAGTTATCAAGCCCTACAGACCGGCAAAAGTAGAATATAGTGACGTAACATACGATCCGGTGGACTCAGTCCAACACAGATCGATGCTTACGTCACTACAGATGTTCCGAACGCAAGTTCGGCACAATCTGACTACTTTTGGTAGTTATCAAATACCTACCAGGTACGCTCGCCACTATTCCAGCCCAGCGTACCCGGTTTTCAATCCGCCGCCCTGGAGGCGGCGGATGCCATAGGAATCAATGGGAGTCTGACAGCAGCGAAAGCTCATGTTCGCTGCTGCCCGATATCCCATTGATTCCTATGGGAACGTCTACACCTAACACCCTAACATGTACCCCGAGTCTAAACACCCCTAATCTGCCCCCCATACACCGCCATCTACATTATACATATTAACCCCTAAACCGCCGCTCCTGGCCCCCACTGCAACTCTAATAAATGTATTAACCCCTAAACCGCAGCTCACGGAGCCCACTGCCACCTACATTATACCTATTAACCCCTAATCTGCCGCCCCCTATACCGCCGCCACCTACATAAAGTTATTAACCCCTATCCTGCCGCTCCCGGACCACGCCGCAACTAAATAAATTGTTTAACCCCTAAACTGCCGCTCCCGGAGCCCACCGCCACCTAAATTATATTTACTAACCCCTAATCTGCCCCCTTACACCGCCGCCACTATTTTAAATGTATTAACCCCTAAATCTAAATCTAACCCTAACCCTAACACCCCCTAATTTAACTATAATTTAATAAAATCCAAATAAAATTCCTATAATTAACTAAATAATTCTTATTTAAAACTATATACTTACCTGTAAAATAAACCCTAAGCTAGCTACAATATAACTAATAGTTACATTGTATCTAGCTTAGGGTATATTTTTATTTTACAGGCAACTTTGTATTTATTTTAACTAGGTACAATAGTTATTAAATAGTTATTAACCATTTAATACCTACCTAGCTAAAATAAATACAAATATACCTGTAAAATAAAACCTAACCTAAGTTACAATTACACCTAACACTACACTATAATTAAATAAATTAAATAATTAACTACAATTAACTACAATGAATTAAAATAAAATAAAATTAACTAAAGTACAAAACCCCCCCACTAAATTACAGAAAATAAATAATAATTACAAGTTTTTTTAAACTAATTACACCTAATCTAATCCCCCTAATAAAATAAAAAATCCCCCCAAAATAATAAAAATCCCTACCCTATACTAAATTACAAATAGCCCTTAAGAGGGCTTTTTGCGGGGCATTGCCCCAAAGTAATCAGCTCTATTACCTGTAAAAAAAAATACAATACACCCCCAACATTAAAACCCACCACCATTTTTCCTACCTTAATTCCGATTGTCTGATAGAATTCTATCAGCCAATCGGAATTCAAGGGATGCCATCTTGGATGATGTCATTTAAAGGACCAGTCTTTCGTTGGGTAGTCGTCGGTCTGGATGGATGCTCCGCATTGGATGTCTTCAAGATGGAGCCGCTCCACGTCGGATGGATGAAGATAGAAGATGCCGCCTGGATGAAGACTTTTGCCCGTCTGGAGGACCTCTTCTGCCCGGCTTCGTTGAGGACTTAGGCCCGGTTAGATGAAGACGTCTCAAGGTAGGGTGATTTTCAGGGGGGTAGTGTTAGGTTTTATTAAGGGGGGATTGGGTGGGTTTTAGAGTAGGGTTGGATGTGTGGGTGGTGGGTTTTAATGTTGGGGAAGTATTGTATTTTTTTTACAGGTAATAGAGCTGATTACTTTGGGGCAATGCCCTGCAAAAAGCTCTTTTAAGGGCTATTTGTAATTTAGTATAGGGTAGGGATTTTTATTATTTTGGGGGGCTTTTTTATTTTATTAGGGAGATTAGATTAGGTGTAATTAGTTTAAAAAACTTGTAATTATTTTTTTATTTTCTGTAATTTAGTGGGGGGGGTTTGTACTTTAGTTAATTTTCTTTTCTTTTAATTAATTGTAGCTAATTGTAGTTAATTTATTTAATTTATTTAATTATAGTGTAGTGTTAGGTGTAATTGTAACTTAGGTTAGGTTTTATTTTACAGGTATATTTGTATTTATTTTAGCTAGGCAGTAATTAAATAGTTAATAACTATTTAATAACTATTCTACCTAGTTAAAATAAATACAAAGTTGCCTGTAAAATAAAAATAAACCCTAAAATAGCTACAATGTGACTATTAGTTATATTGTAGCTATCTTAGGGTTTATTTTATAGGTAAGTATATAGTTTTAAATAGGAATAATTTATTTAGATTATTTTAAATTATATTTATATAATAGATATTATTATATTTATATAGTAGTGTTAGGGTTAGGATTAGACTTAGGTTTAGGGGTTAATAAATTTAATATAGTGGCGGCGACGTTGGGGGCAGGAGATTAGGGGTTAATAAATGTAATGTAGGTAGTGGCGGTGTATGGGGGTCAGATTAGGGGTTAATAAATGTAATGTAGGTGGCGGCGGTGTAGGGGGGTCAGATTAGGGGTTAATAAATTTAATGTAGGTGGTGCCGGGGTCCGTGAGTGGCGGTTTAGGGGTTAAACATTTTATTTAGTGGTGGTGGGCTCCAGGAGTGGCGATTTAGGGGTTAATAACTTTATTTTGGTGCGGCGGGGTCCGGGAGCGGCGGTATAGGGGGTAAAACAGTATAGTTTAGTGTGGGTGCTTAGTGATAAGGTAGCAAGAAAGCTGCGAATAAACCGATGAGCAGCGAGATCGATGACTGTTAGTTAACAACAGTCCGCTGCTCATCGCACCGTACTTGGTGCACGGCTTTTTGACAGCTTTCTTGATAATTTTGGTGAACATATTCAGGTCCGCGGCAGCGATGTTAGGCGATCTTAGGCGAGCGTATTAGTGCCGGCGAATGCTAGAAAGTCAACGGCTTGATAAGTAGGGGCCATTGTGTGCATATACATGCTTCTTTATCTTATATCTGTCCATAAACCAAAGACCAATACATGGAGAGAACAATGGAAAATTAACATTTTATTACCTTATCTCTTTTATGCCCCACTGGGAGTGTAATTTCTTTTGCTGGTTGTGTTTACACAGATTATCTATAGTTTGGACCTAAGGCCAGAAACTTTAAAAATAGGTGGGAATACCACCGGCTAAATCTACTATTTCAAATGCCAATAAAAGTGTAAAGGAAATTCTTGTAAACAATTTAATACACTCCAGCAGGTAAAGTGGATCATTGGGAACAAATTAACGGGGAGACATTTTTTGAGTAAAATGGTCCTTTAAGAAAACCTCAATGGGAAGACCCAACTCTGGCAGAGGCTCAAAATAATATTTAGGTTTCTAATGACATTCCTGTACAGCCAGATACAAAGGGTCCTTTCTTATCCATATTTTGAGGTTGTAGAAAAAAAGGGCACTGATATATTAAGACAGATGCTAGTTCCTCAATCTTTCAGATGCACATTGCAAAATCTTGCACATAGCCACAAACTGGGGGGACATTAGGCACTTAGAAAACAATACAGAGTATCTTAGATTTGTTTAGCAAGGGGATTTTGCTTCAGTAATTGATTACTGCTCGTCCTGTCCTGAGTACCAGAGTACACCCTTTTTAAGGCATACAGTTTATTTAAATACAGTCAGATGTCATATCCTTTAGAATCTAGACCACAGGATGAAAATCAAAATGTATGTTTTTCAATCCCCAAAAGGTGACCCTGCAAATGACTACTCACATGTAGTTGTACACCAAAGGTGCATAGATAGGCTAGGAGTCCGAGTCCCCAGCTAGCTCTCCTCCATTGAACCTGTAAAAGAATTGTATAGCAACCACAGCATCAAGATAATTAAAAATGGTTTTAATTAAAAATATTATTAAAAATGTACATGTATGCTATACTCAGTCATGGCATACACACACACACACACACACATATATATATATATATATATATATATATATATATATATATATTTTACAAAAACAACAGGGAAAAGCACTCTCACCTCCGCTACAGCTTATCAGGGTGACAGGAGCAGAATCGTAAATATAAGTAGCACCCATATTTATATATGTATGCAAATATATATATATATATATATATATATATATATATATATATATATATATATATATAATCAGTGATATGCAAGGACTTCCATTTGGGGTGGAGCCTGTTGAAAACCACAAGCCAACGTCCTCGTATTGGAGGCCCTACAGTTTCACAGTGCCCCATATCCACTAGCCCGTTGGCTTGCAGTGTTTTAGCGAGCTGGTTGATGGGCATCTGAGCTATTAAGATCCAAATAGCTCTCAGAGGAAGTCTATACCTTGCTGAGAGGAGGAGTGGCTCATGCCACATCGGGAGATTTGTACACGAATCCTGTGCAGAAGACAGTGACCAGATAAGGATCCCGGTTCAAGTGAGCAAGAACAGACCCCGAATCTGTTCCGGAAGCTAAGAGGAGAGAGAAGCCAAAGCGGCACCTTACTCAGGGCTCCAGGAGGTCAGGTCAGATCAGCAAGGCGCCGATTGAGGCAGGTGGGCTGGATACCAGAGTGATCCAGAACCAACTAACCAGCTTTTCGGTCGTCGAATGCCTAGAAAGGATTCAAGTCCCCCTGGAGTAAAGGTATTGTTACGCTCTTCTCCTGTCACAGGTGGTCCCTCTGGTTGACTAGCTGTCAATTATTCAGGGTATTAAAAGAACTAAAGGGGAAAAATACAAGTATTGGCAAGTTCTTGTGAAAAAAAACTTTATCTTTGATATTTTGACTCTTCAGGAAATTCTGTTATAAGGGCCAGATGGCAGTTAGAAGCCTAAAAACAGAGACACTATCCTGATTTATCAGCTATATGCTTTATTTCTCTCTGGCAAGTCATGTTTACTTCTACACACATGCTACAGCCAAACCTAAATCACTGAATTTCCTTTGTGGATGCAAAAACCTACTTTATTTTTTGGCTGATTTATATCTCTATAGGTGTTAAAGCTAACCCTATGTATTGGCAAACAGCATCTGGGTCTTTATGACAATTTGATTTAAACAAGAAGAAACACTAGGGGATACTGTATTGAACTGGACCAAAAATTTAAACATGCAGCAAAAGACCACCACATTCACTTTGTACACATAACTGTGCTCTACAGATCACATATATTTACACCTATTTATATATGGAAAGAGTTATCACTCAAACAAATATCTAATCACCAATAATACCACCAAAAGTAAAAGATAAGAAACCCAAAATGATGGATAATAGTATTGAGAATACCCCTGAACTACAAAATATCCACCAGACCAGTCTTCTTTAATCATGCAGTTGTCAGAGTTTTTTTCCCCTCAGCTCGATAGTTGTAGAAAGGAACTGGGTGGTATAACAGCCAAAATAGCAGCTATAGCATGTGATTTATAACAGTTTGCGTCTAGGCTAGTGGAAGCTGAAGGCAGGATTTCCAACATAGAAGATCAGTTCAATATTCAAGAAGATATAGTTAATAAACACGATAACAAAATACTAATGCTAACAGCTAAAATGGAGAATATTGAGGATCGTGCCATGCGCAACAATATCAGACTGGTGGGTCTTACCGAGACCCCGATCTATGCTGACATTACTTTTTACCTCCCAGCTCCTTCCACAAATATTTGGTTTCCCGAAAGAAAACTACCCATAGCCATAGAAAGAGTACATAGAGTAGGCCCAAAAAGATTCAATCAAGACGGCTCCTCTTGAGGCAGGATGCTCATATTTAGAGTTTTAAATTTCCAAGATAAGCTAGAATACTTCCAATATTATAGCAAAAACTTACCCTTAATCATTGATAACCATAAAATTTCACTTTTTCAAGACTTTTCAAACGAAACGCAAATTAAAAGGAAGGAGATGTCTCCATTTTTTCTTCAATTGATAGACAAAGGTTACAAAGTGAGGATGATATATACGACTAAAATATTATTGGATAATAATGGTAATAAATGTACACTCAACAATAGTAAAGAAGCTAGAGACTTTGTCACCAAAGAGAAACTGTAAATTATTAACCCTACAAGTAAGGCACTAATTGCAATGTCTACAATGTGTGATTTAAAATTGGTTATTTCTTATTTTTGTTGTTGTCTGGGTTTCGATTTGAAATATTTGTTGGATATATTTGA
Organism: Bombina bombina; assembly: GCF_027579735.1. Lineage (NCBI taxonomy): Eukaryota > Metazoa > Chordata > Amphibia > Anura > Bombinatoridae > Bombina > Bombina bombina. Next base: position 158,824,380 of record NC_069509.1, read on the forward strand.
CTTCCCGATGTTACTGGTTAGATGTATGTTCTACCCAGGTTATTTTAAATTCGGTTTTCTTTTTCTTTTCTCTCTCTCTCTCTCTCGGCTCCCCCCGTCCTGGATTTCTACTTTAGTAGGACCAAATATTGTTGGGTGATCAAGGTACTATGACAGGACTACTTAAGATTCGTTCATGGAATGTGGGTGGAATAACGTCTCCCATAAAGCATAAACAGATTATATCTCAGTTATGTAAACATTCACCCGACATTGTGTTCTTACAAGAGACACATCTTAAAGATATAGAACTCCCTAAACTTAAGTCACGTTGGCTAGGAAGAGTAATTGCAACCCCCTGTATGAGTCGTAAATGTGGTGTAGCAATTTTATTTAACAAGAATTTAGAATATCAAGTTATTGAAACTGAATGTGACCCTAACAATAGGTTCATAATAATACATATTTCCATCAGAGGTCTTGTGTACACTTTATGTAATGTCTATGGACCAAATCATTTTTCAATGCTCTTCTGGGACACAATTAAAAAATTTTTTTTATCCATACTGTAGTTCTAAATTGATATTGGGAGGCGATTTTAATATGATACTTTGCCCCAGAATTGATAGAATGTTTCCTAATAAAGGACAAGATAATAAAGCAACCAAATACTTCGAAAAATTTTGTTTATCCCTTAAACTTAATGATATTTGGAATTTTGGAGGATCAAATTTCCAGATACTTCCTCTTTCTCATGCGAGTCCAAATCACACTCTACGTTTTCTAGAATAGATTATAATTTAATATCAGAACAGCTCCTTTTGCCCAACTCAGGTCCTATGATTCATGACATCATTATTTCAGACCATGCGATAATTTCACTAGACATATACATAGGCCAAAGAGAGAACACCCAAAACTTTAGTTTCATATTTCCCCGGTATCTAATTAACAATAGTAAATTAATTTACTGGTTAAAATTGCAATGGCAGGAATACTATCGAAATAATTCCTCTTATCTCAACAAAAGTGAAGTATTTTGGAAGCCTTTAAGGCGGTTCTTAGAGGTCAAATCATGGCATATATGTGCCACTATAAAAAGAAATGCTTAATTAAAGAAAAACAACTATCTAACCTAGTTAAAAATTATTTTAACCGCTATAAGCTCCACCCTACTAAGAGTAATTGAACTGAAAGAGATATATATTCCAAACAACAATGTTTAGAGGCAGAGTCTAATCGCTTTAAAGGCCACTATGGTAACTCTGACAAATATTTGGCACGAATTGCCAAGAATAATAAAAGTAGAAACTTTATATCTGCTATTAAAGGACCAGTCAACACATTAGATTTGCATAATCAACAAATGCAAGATAACAAGACAATGCAATAGCACTTAGTCTGAACTTCAAATGAGTAGTAGATTTTTTTATAACAAATTTCAAAGTTATGTATATTTCCACTCCCCTTGTACCATGTGATAGCAATCAGCCAATCACAAATGCATATACGTATAGTCTGTCAATTCTTGCACATGCTCAGTAGGATCTGGTGACTCAAAAATTGTAAATATAAAAGACTGTGCACATTTTTTTTAATGGAAGTAAATTGGAAAGTTGTTTAAAATTACATGCTGTATCTGAATCATGAACATTTAATTTAACCTGAGTGTCCATTTAAGGATGACCAAACAAGATATTCTGACAACAAAGATATCAGAATTTTTTTTCAATTATTTTCATAAATTATATGCTGCACAAGATACAGATATTACTAATAGAGATCTGTTTTGGGCTAAGTTAATAACCCCGCAACTCTCTTTATTAGAGCTAGAAACTTTTAATGCCCCAATTTCTAAGGAAGAAATTTTGCTGACGATTAAAAATGCCAAACTGAACAAGGCAGCTGGTCCTGATGGGATCCCAATATAATTTTACAAAATACTCTCTGAAGAGATTAATCATTTCCTGCAGGTTCTCTTTAACAACTATTATTTAACCGCCGCTAATATTTCCAATTACTTCTCTGCAGCGAATATTACGTTAATCCCAAAAAAGGGGAAAGATTCTGAACAGCCTGCCATTTACAGACCTATATCGGTTCCAACCCTAATTTTACTACTATATACAGCTGAGAGCTGGCTCTGAGGCCTTGGCTCTGAGATTCAAAGTGGCTCTGAATTATAAGTGGCCGAGTTAAGAACTGGAGTTAAATCCATAATGCTATCATCTAGAATGCTCTACTAACAACATGAAGCATTGTTCTAACTATTCATCACCTCATCTCTCCACAGGTATGCATTTCTTTCTCTGCATTTCTTGCCCTGGTTGTTATCCCACCAGGGCCGGACTGGGAATAAAAAGCAGCCCTGGAAAATATGAAGACCAGCCCTATGTTTCATTGAGACGATAGAATGCACATGCCTCATTTTTCTCAAAGGGAATTACTGGGACACTCCTTCCCCAATATTTTTTTCAAAATTAATGTATGTTACTTTGTATTAAATAAAAATGTTATAATGATGCTATATATCTACCCTATAACCCAATTGCATCAATTAATCACCCCTTTAAATTGTGGCTTCCCAGCCCCAGGTGCTGCAGCCCACCGGGAAATCTCCTGGTATCCTGGTAGGCCAATCCGGCACTGTATCCCACATCCCTTTAATGTTTTTTCAATATACTGGTATGCATTTCCTTCTCTGCATTTCTTGCCCTGGTTGTTATCCCATGTCCCTTTAATGTTTTTTCAATATACTGGTATGCATTTCCTTCTCTGCATTTCTTGCCCTGGTTGTTATCCCATGTCCCTTTAATGTTTTTTTTCAATATACTGGTATGCATTTCCTTCTCTGCATTTCTTGCCCTGGTTGTTATCCCACGTCCCTTTAATGTTTTTTCAATATACTGGTATGCATTTCCTCTGATGTCTGAATTTATGATTTTTTCTGTATAATTGTTATCAGTTCCATTGTATAATTTCTGTGTGCATCCCCCAGCCATTTGCTCACCCCCCCCCCAATCAAATTTACAAGTGTGTAACTCCAGTCTACCTAACTAGTCTACTTGTAACACAGCTGCCTTGAATCAAATCATTCCAACCCTAATTTTACTACTATATACCGCTGAGAGCTGGCTCTGAGGCCTTGGCTCTGAGATTCAAAGTGGCTCTGAATTATAAGTGGCCAAGTTAAGAACTGGAGTTAAGAAACTGGAGGGGAAACTGCAGACCACACTAACAGGTAATCCTTACTAACTATACACCTGCACAATGCTCTTTATGTCCTTTCTGATCTTTCTGTCTGTCATCTTCCTAAAACTCACTGCATGCCCTTATAACATCAATAATCCCCACACTATCCTTATCTCTCCCTCCCTCCTCTCATCCCCTATGCTGTCCTCTCATGAACTACTCTGTTTCCTTAGCAATACTTTCCCATCTAACTCTCCTGTGTCTAGTCATACCCACTCCTACAAGTCTCACTCTCACCTTCTGTCACTCTCGCTGCTACTACTGCTTGCTTCTGGTAACATCTCTCCTAACCCTGGCCCTGCAGCAATCACCACACTCATACACTCTCGCTCAGTCCCCCACAATACAAACTCAAGGTCACGCGATCCCAACAATCTCATCTCCATTAACCCACAGCGCTTATCCCCTCTCTTTTCTTGTGCCCTCTGGAATGCACGCTCTGTCTGTAAAAAACTTACAACTGTTCATGACCTGTTTGTTTGTAGACATGTGCAGCTTCGAAAAATTTGGTTCGGCTCGGTTCGGATCGATTCGGACCGATTCGAATTTCGGTTCGGATCGATTCGAATTCGGAAGAAATCGAATGAATTTGTTTCGGATTCATTCAGATTCTTTCGGATTCGTGAAAAATTCGGTTTGATTCGGTTTGATTCGTTCAATTTGGTTCAAATCTATTCGGAATTTACTGTACAATACTAGTGTAATACACGGCCATCCGAATCCATCCGAATCTACTGAATAAATTCAAATCGATTCAGGTTTTTTTGGTAGATTCGGCACTACCGCAATTCGGAAATTCGAATCGACCCGAATCTCCGAATTCGACAAATTCGTCCGAATTTCGATTCGGACCGAATTGAATCGCACATGTCTATTTGTTTCTAACGCTTTCAATCTTCTAGCAATCACTGAAACCTGGCTTTCTTCCTCTGACACTGCTTCCATTGCTGCTCTAATGCACGGCGATCTCCACTTTAGCCACACACCTAGGCCCGGTGAGAGACATGGTGGCGGTGTTGGAATCTTACTGTCCCCCTCCTGCTCCTATCAGCACCTCCATCCTCATCCATCTCTCTCCTTCTCCTCCTTTGAAGTCCATTGCATCCGCATTTTCTCCCCACTCTCCCTCAAGGTGGCAGTTATCTATCGCCCCCCTGGACCAACCTCCCAATTCCTCGACAACTTTGCTGCCTGGCTTTCTCACTTTCTCGCTACAAATACACCTGCTCTAATCTTAGGGGACTTCAACATCCCCATTGATAACCCATCTACCCCTGCTGCCTCTAAACTTCTCTCACTCACAAACTCCTTTAATCTTTCACAATCCACCCTATTCCCTACTCACCATGACGGACACTCTCTTGATCTGGTATTCTCCTACCTCTGCTCCCCTTCTGATGTAACCTGTCGCCCATTTCCCATCTCAGACCACCATCTGCTCACCTATAATCTCAATGTACAGGCTAAACCTATTTCTACCCCCCACCTCAGCACCTGTACAAATCTGCACACTGTGGATCCTCTCCTAACCTTATTCAAAAATGCCTTCCCCACACTTCCACAGTATCCTGCCCTGACCTTGCTACAAACCACTATAACAATACTCTCTCCTCTGCACTCAACACCCTTGCTCCTCCACAAATACGCAAAACCCCACGTCATCAGCTTCAGCCCTGGCATTCTCAGCAAACACGCTATCTACAAAAATGCTCCCATGCTGCTGAATGTGCCTGGAAGAAATCCCGCTCTGAACCCAATTTCCTACACTATAAGTTCATTCTTTATTCTTACTCCTCTGTCCTTCACTTAACCAAGCAAAACTACTACTCTTCTCTCATATCTTCTCACTCCTCAAACCCTAATTGTCTCTTCTCCACTTTCAACACTCTCCTCTATCCACCTGCACCACCCCCTCATCTGACTTTAGTGCTCAAGACTTGGCAGACTACTTTTTTAACAAAACACTTACCATCAGAAGTAACATCCCATCACAAGACTACAACCTTTCATCTCCGCCCCGGGTCACCCCCTCCAACACTCTCAGTACCTTCCCCCCAACCTCTGAGAATGAAGTGAGTTACCTAATATCTTCCTCACACCTCACTACATGCCCCCTTGAACCTATCCCTTCACATCTAATACCTTCTCTGTCCACTACTCTCACCCCAGCTCTTACTCACATATTCAACCTATCCCTTACTACTGGTTCATTTCCATCATCCTTCAAACATGCAAAGGTCACCCCCATCCTCAAAAAACCCTCCCTCGACCCCAATTCTCCTGCAAACTACCGCCCCATATCACTACTTCCGCTAGCTTCTAAAGTCCTGGAAAAACTAGTTTTTGATCGCTTAACACACTTCCTATCCTCCAACTTATTGCTTGACCCCCTGCAATCTGGCTTCCATCCCCAACACTCAACTGAGACTGCCCTCACCAAGGTTACTAACGATCTTCTTTCTGCTAAAAACAATGGCCACTATTCTATACTTATCTTACTTGACCTGTCTGCTACCTTTGACACGGTTGACCATCCCCTTCTCCTACGGACTCTCAGCTCCCTTGGGCTCTGTGACATCGCCCTCTCCTGGATCCACTCTTATCTCTCTATTAGGTCCTTTTCTGTCTCATTTGCTGGCGACTCATCCTCTCCATTGCCTCTGTCTGTTGGAGTATTTCAAAGCTCTGTTCTAGGCCCTCTACTCTTCTCTAGTTATACTTCCTCACTGGGTAAACTTATTAGTAGCTATGGCTTCAACTATCACCTCTATGCTGATGATACTCAGATCTACCTATCCACCCCTGCACTCTCTCCTTCTGTCCTTTCCCACAACAGCAACTGCTTATCTGGCATTTCTTCCTGGATGGCCTCTCACCACCTAAAAATCAACATGTCCAAGACTGAGCTTCTGCTAATCTCCCTAACTAATTCTACTCCAGTTTCTAACTTTATTATCACTGTCGGTGACACCACTATCTCCCCATCACCCCAAGTCCGCTGCCTAGGAGTTACACTCGACTCCAATCTGTCCTTCATAACCCACATCCAATTGCTCTCTTCATCCTGTCGCAACCACCTATGCAATATCTCCAAAATTCATCCTTTTCTGAGTGCTGAAACTACTAAACAGCTAATCCATTCCCTAGTAATTTCCCGGCTTGACTACTGTAACAACCTACTAACTGGCCTTCCTCTTTCCCACCTCTCCCTCCTTCAATCCATCCTAAATGCCTCTGCTAGGATAATCCACCTCTCCCGACGCTCTGTATCTGCCACACCCCTCTGTGAGTCCCTTCACTGGCTCCCCATTCACAGCAGGATTAAATTCAAAATTCTCACTCTGACCTACAAAGCCCTTACCAATGCAGCCCCCCCATACCTGTCTTCACTCATCAACAAATATACTCCAGCCTGTCCCCTAAGATCCAACAACGATTTACTCCTTGCCTCTTCTACCATCCCCTCCTCCCATGCTAGACTACAGGACTTCTCTCGTGCGGCACCAACCCTCTGGAAAGCACTTCCTCGAGCTGTCAGACTTTCCCCCAACCTCTCCTCCTTTAAACGCTCCCTAAAGGCCTTTTTGTTCAGGGAAGCCTATCTCCAAATCAGTAACTAATGAATTCCATTTGCCTAATAGCTGCCCTCATCTAACTTCACACTAACATCATTCCCACCTTTGAAGTCCCCACCTCCTGTTTCTCACTCTCCTACCCATTTAGGGTAGGGCTCCCAATTCCTCCTGTATTTGTTTGTTAAATTTTGTCTGGTGTCTCATATTGTACTGTCCTTTTATCTTTGTTACCTATGAACAGCGCTGCGGAATCTGTTGGCGCTTTATAAATAAAGAATAATAATAAATGCTGATTACAAAATACTTCTCTCCATTATTGCTAACAGACTTAAGGGTTGTTTACATAAAATAATCCACATAGACCAAACAGGTTTTATGAACTGTCGCAATGTATCCTCTAACCTTTGAAAATTTTAAATTTTATTAGATTATTTTTGGAACCAGGACCCAACCCAGAAAGAGAAGAATGAGAAATCAGGTAAGGATAGAACCATTTTATCTGTAGACGCGGAGAAGGCTTTTGATTCGATATCTTGGGATCACTTGCTGTATTCATTAGATCATTTTGATATCAAAGGACACTGTTTTGAATTCATCTCTAAGATCTACAAAAACCCTTATTCTTCACTTCTTATAAACAGTAATCTCTCTGAAAAAATCTTTTTAGGATGTGGCACGAGACAAGGATGCCCACTGTCCCCTTTGCTATTTAACATCTCAATTGAATCGTTGGCCATATGGCTACGTCAAGAACTTGTTGGAATAAGAGTTGGTACAATGGCTTTTAAAATTTTGCTTTATGCAGATGATCTGCTTATCTTTTTAGAAGACTCAACTAAATTTATCCCGAGATTCCTACATATCTTAGCGTTTTTTAGGTCCTTTTCGGATATAAGATTCATTTTCAAAAAAGTGAACTCCAGTGGATTCAAAAACATTAAGAGAGCTACTCTGATCATCCTTTTAAAAATTCAGACAATTTTAAATATTTAGGTATTACACTTCATAAGAACCCGAAAATGTGGTATAAATTAAATTTTTCACCAGTGTTGGAAAAAGTTATCATAGACCTTAAAAATTGGGCAGCATTCCCTTTATCTCTTCTAGCTCAAATCAACGTAATCAAAACAATTCTATTTCAACGCATTCTCTATTTATTTCAGAATTTTCCATTATTTATTCCCAATAAAGAGGATTGCAAGTTTTACTCCGCATGTTAACAATTTTTGTGGAAAGGGCTCGTATTTCAATAGCAAAACTTTCTAAAAAAAAGGCGAAGATGGACTCGCTCTCCCTGACATTAAACTATATAATTTGTCTTCTTTAGTCAAAATTGCATTGGACTGGCTCACAGAGTCAAATAAAATTTCTTCAGCTGAGATGGAAAGTACTCTTATATTTCCCTTTCCCCTAAAAGCTATACTGCATTGCTCATTTATAAAACGTCCTACAAATATATCCAACCTATTATCATTCAAAAATATTATTATTGCCTGGCAAAAGAGTTGTAATATACTGGATAAAGATTATAGATCCTCGTTTTTTATTTTACCAATCCAAGGGAATCCAGAGTTTACACCTGTAATGCACTGTTCAGTATAGCGGATTTGGGCCCAAAAAGGACTTAAATATAAACAACTATTTTTCTCTTCGGACAAATTCTTTCTTTTAACAACTTAATAAAAATGTTCAAACTTCCTAGACATATTTTATTTGCGTACTTCCAAGTACATCATTACATTAAATCTCAAGACTGTGGTTTTGACGTTGGTTATCAATGGTCTGAGATAAATGAGTGTATCAAAAAGTTTGCTGCAGGGAAATTTACAGTTTCTCTTTTATATAATATTATGCTAGATAAACAGGGACAAATGCTTTTTACAAACTGGTCACTTTTTGGTTACAGTTTTTTCCCGGTGTTAAAGGGCCAGTAAACCTAAAAAATAATGTTATATAATTCTGCACATTGTGCAGAATTATATAGCATTATTTTAGTGCTAGTTTTTTATTACATAAAATATCCCGTGATTTTTTATAAAAAGAAGAGGGTTTTCCAGACCCGTCCTCTGTGCTCTACTGAGCGGGTCTGGTTTTCCCTCAGAGCGCATCGGGCCAGTTGTTTAGTCACAGGGGTGGATAGGTAGATCTGAATATCATCAGCATAGAGGTGATAGTTGAAGCCATAGCTACTAATAAGTTTACCCAGTAAGGAAGTATAAATAGAGAAGAGTAGAGGGCCTAGAACAGAGCCTTGAGGTACTCCAACAGACAGAGGCAATGGAGAGGATGAGTCGCCAGCAGGAGCGAGCTGCATTGAATGTAATGGCGCGGTCAGCCGGGCTGTGACTAAACAGCTAGCCCGATGCGTTCTGAGGGAAAACCAGACCCGCTCAGTAGAGCACAGAGGGCGGGTCTGGAAAACTCTCTTCTTTTTATAAAAAAACACCGGATATTTTATGTAATAAAAAACTAGCACTAATATAATGTTATATAATTCTGCACGCCAGCCCCCCACATCGCCATAAACTAAATTAACCTATTAACCCTTAAACCTAACAACCCGCTAACTTTATATTAAATATTAACTCATCCCTATCTTATAATAAATTAAAACTTACCTTTAGAATTAAAATAAACTATATTAAACTACTAATTAACATACCCTAACTTTTATACTAAAATTACATTAAACTATATTAAATTAATAATTAATCTACCCTAACTGTTATACTAAAATTACATTAAACTATATTAAACTAATAATTAATCTACCCTAACTGTTATACTAAAATTACATTAAACTACAAATTAAATTAACTATATTATATAGTTAAAAACCTAACCTGTGTAACTTAGTGTTTGTTATTTTGTGTAACTTTGTAATATTTAATAGTAGATTTAATGAAGGGTTAGGGTTAAGCTTAGATTTTTTAGATTAGGTTTTTATTTGGGTGGTTTGGTTGTGTCGGTGGTGGGTTTTACAGTTGGGGGTTGTTTGTATTTTTTTTTTACAGGTAAAAGAGCTGATTTCTTTGGGGCAATGCCCTGCAAAAGGCCCTTTTAAGGAACATTGGTAGTTTACTGTAGGCTAGGGTTTTTTTAATTGGGGGGGGGGGCTTTTTTATTTTCATAGGGCTTTTAGATTAGGTGTAATTAGTTTAAATATTTGATAATTTATTTTTTATTTTGTGTAACAGTGTTTATTTTTTTTGTAACTTAGTGTTTGTTATTTTGTGTAACTTTGTTGTTAGTTTTTTGTAACTTTGTAATTTTTAATAGTAGATTATTTATCTAAATTATTTGAGTAGGGTTAGGTTTTTAACCATATAATATATTTAATTTAATTTGTAGTTTATTTATTTGTAGTTTATTGTAGTTTATTGTAATTTTAGTATAACAGTTAGGGTAGATTAATTATTAGTTTAATATAGTTTAATATAATTCTAAAGGTAAGTTTTAATTTATTAAAAGATAGGGATGAGGTAATATTTAATATAAAGTTAGCGGGTTGTTAGGTTTAGGGGTTAATTGGTTTATTTAGTTTATGGCAATTTGGGGGGCTAGTGTTTTAGGGGTTAATAGGTTAATTTAGTTTATGGCGATGTGGGGGGCTGGCGGTTTAGGGGTTAATAGGTTAATTTAGTTTATGGCGATGTGGGGGGCTGGCGGTTTAGGGGTTAATAGGTTTAGTAAGTGATAGTGATGTGGGAGGCCAGGGGTTTAGGGGTTAATACATTTATTTAGTTGCGGTGGGCTCCGGGAGCGGAGGGATAGGGGTTGATAACTTTATTAGAGTTGCAGTGGGCTCCGGGAGCGTCGGGATAGGGGTTAATAACTTTATTTAGTTGCGGCGGTGTTGGGAGCAGCGGGATAAGGGTTAATACATTTATTTAGTTGTGGCAGTGTCGGGGAGCGGCGGGATAGGGGCTAAACAGTTTAGTATAGTGGCGTGTTTAATGACAGTATATAAATAAAGCTGGGATAAAGCCGAATAGCAGCGAGATTGATGGCTGTTAGTCAACAACAGTTCGCTGCTCATCGCCCCGTACCTGGTGCGTGGCTTTTTGACAGCTTTTATATAAATATGGAGATCGTATTCAGGTCCGCGGCCGCGATGTTAGGCGATGTCAGGCGAGCGTATTGGTGCCATCGAATGACGGAAAGTTGACGGCTTGATAAGTAGGCCTCATGGAAAACACTAGGTGACTCCCCACTTAAATTTTTCAGTGATATGCAAACAATATATAATATCAACATGTTTTAACACATTATACCATTTTGTTTTGTGCTTCTATGTCTCTTTAAATTTATAGAAAAGTAAAAAAATAAAATAATAATAATATATATAATATTATGAAAGGGCAGCACAGAGGTCGTGACAGTTATCTTACTTTTTAGGGTATTTTTATTATACCCTTTTATTCAAAAGACAAAGTAGGATTGGTCAGTCAAAACTGTTCTGCCTAGAAGATTGATATTTCTTCTTACTCTTTTATGTGCTTTTAAGACTTATATTAAAATGAAGTTCTCCCGCCGCCCCTCTACAGAATCGCGCAATTGCTATTTTTTACAGCATCCAATTATGTGCAGGTGTATGTGTTATGCTGCAAATGGTTGGGGTACATTAAATAATATAATTTGAAACCATAACATTAGCATAATAGAAATTGCTAACAAGACTCATGTTTATCAGCATTGACAAAAAAAAAAAATACATTAAAATGAAAAAACAATAAGAACAGATAATTTGTATTGCTTTAGGTTCTGAAGAGCCTTATGAAAGATGTTTGATAATGAGTGTAATATTCCTCAAAATTACTTGGTTACCAAGGAAACAAGAAAATGATAAACTTGTTTCTGCTTTGCAGAATAAACTCAGGTGTAGAGCAGTCATGTAGCTGCAGAATTATCTAGGTAACATGCTAATTATTACATTCTTAGACTGTCCAAATACTAGAGGAATGTATTTTTATTTTGAATGGAAAATTCTTGCAATATATTTTGCTTTTCAGAAAAGAAGTCTCTAGAAAGAGATATGCCGGAAAATGGCAGACAGTCATGTGAACACAAATTATTATTATTATTATTATTATTAGTTATTTGTAGAGCGCCAACAGATTCTGCAGCAGTACTGATCATGCTCTGAGACCTGGATGTTACTAATAGCAGCTTATCAAGAATCTTTGGCGCATGCACCATAAGGGAAGGCGCATGCACACAATCTGCTGCCTAAGGATTCAATTTGGAACAGTATTAGACATGTGTGTTTCGATTCGTTCCGAATCCAAATACGGATGAATTTGTTAAATTCGGAGATTCGGATCGAATTAGTTCGGATCGAATTAGTTCGGATTTATTCAGTAAATTCGGATGGCCATGGATTACACTAGTATTGTACAGTATATTAGGTTATATCACTCTGCTATGGGTTACACCTAATATACAGTACATAATACTAGTCTAATACACAGCACATCTCACCTAACACATACCGAAATTCCGAATTTCCGAACTGAACCAAACCAAATACAGCCAAATTTATTTGAATCCGAATTAATCCGAAACAAATCCGAAACAAATTCATTTGAATTTTTCTAAATTCGAATCGATCCGAACCGAAATTCGAAAAAATCTGAATCTATCCTAACCGAACCGAAACAAATTTTTCAACCATGCACAAGTCTAAACAGTATTGCTTCCTTTCCATTAAGATTATTAATATACATAACAATTATATGACTTAATGGCACAGTGTACTGTAAAATAGTTTTTCCCTTAATGTGTTTCAAATGACTGGTTATACCAGCTGCAGAGTATAAAATGTATGAACATTGTCTTGTTTAGTTTTATTATAGTATTTGAAATAGCTGATTTTGATCTTCGAAACCACAATTCATTAAAATGGCTTGAGCTTGCAGGGAAATCCTACTCCCTTATTTTGTCACTTTCTGTACACACACCTGCTGCTTTATATGATCTCTGCCTGTATACCAAAACGTAGTGCTTATAGAGAACAATTGAAAATGAACATGTTATTGCTTATCTCTCATATCTCCCACTTGGAGTGTGATTTCTTCTGCTGGCTATGTTTACACAGCTTTTCTATAGCCTATACTTACGTTTAGAAACTTTCAGTATAGGTAGGGAGACATCAGGCCAAATCAGCTATTCCAAATGCCAATATAAAGATAAAGGATATATTTGTAAACAATTCCAGCACGTCAATTAGATCATTGGGAACAAAGGAGAGAAAAATGAAGGGTAAACTCTTTGGGATTATAATATAAAATGTTTAAAGGGATAGTAAACACTATTTATTGTTTAAAAATATAGATAATCCCTTTATTACCCATTCCCCAGTTTTGCATAACTAACACAGTTATAGAAATACACTTTTTACCTCTGTAATTACCTTGTATCTAAGCCTCTGCAGACTGCCTCCTTATCTCAGATCTTTTGACAGACTTGCATTTCAGGAAATTAGTGCTGACTCTAACTTCACGTGCATGAGCACAATCTTATCTATATGGTACACACGTTTCCCCCGTTTAACGAACAGGCTTTCTCAAGAGGACAGGACACCTGTCCTCTTGAGAAAGCCCGTTCGTTAAATGGGGGAAACGCGTTGAGGTTGCTGCTACACCTTATTGGTGAATTTCGAGTGTACCTGTACTGGTTGTCTGCTGTGGGGTTCCAGGCATCACTTGGAGGGCTTGTGGTGAATGGTCCGGTCAGCACTGAACTGTACACCTCTCAAATTACCTGCATTTTTTACTTGGAATCTTGTAAGTGTATTACTGTTTGTGTGTCATCTGTATCTCTGTGAATAAACACACTTGAATCCGGATGCGCTCTTTGTTTTCTCTTTTATGTCTATATCGTTGCTGGTGGCGTGCCTAAGATCTCCACATCTGCAGAGCTGCATCGGATTGTGCCGCACACAGCGTGGCCATGACGTCATCATCAGGCGTCCTAGAGGAACACACCGGGTGAGGATGCCAAATATATACTGAGATATCCACCGGCTACTGTTGAGACTGTGTTGCTATCTGTGACCAACATACATGAGGATTGTTTTGGGTGTTAATTCTTATTAGCGCGGAGTGTTCTCTTTTGTTTTGCTTTTATTTTTTATCTTTATGTATTTTTGGTACATGATGGAATAGTGGTGTAATTGGATGCTCTGGAACCAATATTTCCAAATCTTTAGTTTTGAAGAGACCCAAAATAATACCATCTTCAACAAGCTTACCCATCTCCTTTTTAAAAACATGTACTGGATTATAAGGTAACAACTTATATACTCTATTGTCAGACAGCTGTTTCTGCGCCTCACCAAAGTAATAAGATCTATCCATGACAACGATGCTGCCACCCTTATCCAAATTTCTGATCACAATATCACTATTATTTTTCAGGCTATTTATAGCAATATGTTCCTGATATTTTAGATTGCGGGTGACAGCATTGTTGCCAAGGCCAACTTCTGCTTCAAGTTTAAATATGTCTTCTTGAACCAATTTCTGGTAGGCATTGACCATAGGGCCCCTAAAATTAATAGGATAACATCTGGACCTATATTTCTTAGGTCTAACAACTTTTTCCTTAGCATTCTCAGGGTCATCTCCCTCCATGTTATATAATTGATTAAGTGTTGCAACTGTACATGCATCAATAAATGGTAAATGTGGGGATATGTTATCAACATTAGATTTGGCAAACTCATTATATTCCTGTTCACTTCCTTTATCAGTTAGGGCAAAAAACCTTTTCAAAGACAGTTTCCGAATAAACTTATTAACTTCCAACAGTGTATTGAAGCCTGAGAGTCTATTCGTCGGGGCAAAGCCTAAACCTTTGGACAACACTGATATTTCACTTTGCTTTAACTCATATTGAGAAATGCTAATGGCATTGAGTTTTTCTGTCAATGATTCAACTGGTGATATTGGACGTATTGCTTCTGTCCCTTTTTCATCTTGCTCTTTCTTTTTTCTCCCTTTTCGCCATCTTCTTCTATATTTTTTTGTTTTTCTGCATTTTTCTTTGTCTTCAAACGTGTGACCGGATGTTCCTCCTCTGCTTCCCCCGACTGCACCTGTAAAAAAGCACATGAGGGTGGAAAAGTAGAAGAGGAAGAAGGAGAAGAGGCAGAAGAAGAAGAGGAAGCTGTAGATGAACAAAAGGATGAAATGGAAGATGCTACTGAGGAGTTTGCTTCTGAACCTGTGGACTCTCCTTCAGATGCACTGAATGCCACTTTCCTGGCATTTTTCTTTTTAAGGATGGATTTGGGAACTAGTTTAGTTTGGTCTTTCTCTTTATCCAATTTATAAGACTGTTGTTTCTTTTTCCAAGATTTATTTCTATAATCACGTTGCTGTTGGCGCACTTCTGCCCAATTATATACTTTGTCTTGGTCGTAATCTTCTTTATCACATATAAATTTAGTCCCCTTTCTTGAAGCGTGTTCTTCATCACATTTCTTCAATGTCTCATCCATTTTCTTTTTGTGTTCTAAATATTTAGAGCTTGATTCTAAGGGTTTAAGATCCTGTTTAATATTATCTGCTTTAATTTTCAGCCTCATTCTCTTTTTCTCTTTTACTCTGATTAAAATGTTGATGAGTTTAAAGGAGCACTCCGGGAGAGCTGCATTCCATTCCTCCATGTCAGGTGGATCCTTAAACTCAAATGAAGGATATTTTTTAATCCTGAGTCCCCTAGGGATCCTATCAGCCTCCACATATTTGTTGAATGCCACAATATCCCAGATCAAACGTAAGTCAGAGATCAAAGATTTTGTAAGGCTTTAAAATTTGCTTTTAAACTTGAATCCTCAATATCACTCTCAGCTTTTGAAAATATCTTATTAAAAAATTCCTCTCGATTTTGAATATCAAACATATCGTTTGTCTCCATAGTACCTGTGTTAATGTCAGAGTCCAGTACATATTGGGTTAAGTCAGATCCCAAAACCTCCCTGTCTGTGTCAGCCATTCTCTTAAATTATGTATCTGTCTGTTGCGCCTGTGTTAATATGCCTGAAATATGCCAAAGGAAAATTCCGGTATGCAAATATGAAATCCTAACCTTACAGTCTGAATGTGGGTCAAAGCGTCCCAGTATCAGTCTCCCAAAAATTAACTTGTCACGCTAAGAATAAAATTATAGGCAAAAAACTGACTCACTTATGTTAGCTGTAGACTCTTGTCGGATACATTTAAAGTTGGTTGGATTTGTCAGTAATCGGACGGCTTGCCAATAGTGATGTCCCGAACTGTTCGCCCGCGAACGGTTCACAGCGAACATAGCTTGTTCGCGTTCACGTTTGTGGGCAAACACATGGCGATGTTCGATCCGCCCCTATGTGTCATCATTGTGGAAACTTTGACCCTTAATGTCACAGCCGCCTGACACATTAGAGCCAATCAACATCAGACACTCCCTCACGGACACTCCCAGCTACTCGGAATCTGCCATTTTAGACTCATAACGACCTTGCTTTTTTAATGAGAGGACGTGTTGTGTTTTTGCTCCTGACATTAATAGGAAAAACATAGCTAGGCTAGTGTATTTACAGTCCAGAAGGACTCCACTCATCTCTGCTGCAAGCACAGCACCCCAAAAAGCCCTTTTTAGGGCTATATTTCGTGCAGTTTTTTTTGTTTTTTTTTCGTTTTTTTTTTATTAGCATTTGCCTGGCTTTCAGCTGTGTGTTTAAGGCTCACAGCATATGCTGTGACTACTGCCACCACTGATATATCCCTAACAACATTAGTTTAAATTTAACTAACCCAAAAATATAATTATTTTTCTAGTGTAATTTTTTTTCATTTTCTATCAGGCCAGTGTCACACAGCATATACTCTGGTTCATTGTTCTGTGCCAGCCAGCAGCCAGCAGTGTTAATATCCGTTTATAACATTATTTTAAATTAAAAAAAAAAAAAAAAAAATATTTTGCTAGTGTAATCTAATTACATTTACTATCATGCCTGTGTCTGTCAGGCTCACTCAGCATCAATATACCTCTTTTTTTTCAGTCTTTTGGTTAATTGGTCTGTGCCAGGCAGCCACCCAGCACTCATATCTATTCTCCTTCACCTTAATTTTAATATAAAAAAAAAAGTTTAAATTTGTTTGCTAGTGTAATCTAATATAATTTTCTATCTGGCCTGTGTGTTTTGCTGACATAGAGAGCCTACTGTGTTTACTTGCTGCCCTCCCTAGTCTATGAGCCACGACTCATATGTGTTTAACCTTTTCTTAATCCCCCCCCAAAAAAAATAATTTCAATCATTTTTCTAGTGTAATCTAATAGTATTTTCTATCAGGCGTGTGTGTATCCGACTTACAGAGCCTACTGTTTTTAATAGCTGCCCTTCCAAGGCTATCAGCCACGACTCATATGTATGTGCTTAACCTTTTTCTTAAAATTTCCAAAAAAAAGTCTTTAAATCATTATGCTAGTGTAATCTAATTGTATTTTCTATCAGGCATGCGTCTAACTGTCTATCTGACTTACACAGCATACTGTTGTTATAATTGCTGCCCTACGTAGCAGCCAGCCAGTGCGACCACTCCTAGAGTCATATGTGCATTGCACTTCTTAACATAATTTTATTATTAAAATCTAAAATTTTAAAATATTTTGCTAGTGTAATGTAACTTAATTTTCTATCAGTCCTGTGTTTTTGTCACTTGCACAGCATACTGTGTTAAATTGCTGCCCTACCTACCATCCACGACTCATATCTGCCAGCCTGTCTGCCAGGCCCAAGTAGTCAATTAGGGGCACCAATCACAATTCTTGTAACAGTAATTAAAAAAAAAATCCTAATTTTTTGGACTGCAAATATTCAGTCTCCTAGTGCCATTGAATTTCATTTACCTCCTGCCTGCCACTGCCAGCCTTTTGTGCCAGGCCGTCTAGCCAACTATTTACACCAATCATAATTGTTGTCACAGACAGTATAGTTATTCATTTAAATAAAAAAAAAATTTAGTGTTGATCTTAATCCTCAGTTTGCTCGTGCCCTAGAATTGCACTTTTCTACAGCTTTCCAAGCCTGTGTGCCAGGCCTACTTAAAAAATATTTACACCAATCATATTTGTTGTGACAGTATTCTAATAATTAAAATTTAAAAATTTTGGTAATAGTTGTTGTGATTTGAATCCTCAGTTTGCTGGTGCCATTGAATAGCACTTTCCTCCTACCTTGCAGCCTGCTGTGAGCCAGGCCCACCTAGCCAATTGTTGTCAGCAATCATATTTCTGTTAACAGTATTGCAAAAATTGTCAATCATCACTGTTTAGACTGTCATTAATCAGTCTCCTAGTGTCCTTGAATTACTAAAAAACTAATAAGAACAGTACTACCAAAATACAGCCAATGAAGGACCTTAGGAAGACTGAGCCAAGGTTGGATTGTAGTATTTGCTTAGGCTAATCATGATGGCCATGTAGACCACCACCACCGAGAGTCCTGGAAGTAACAGGGATGATGAGATGAAAGTGCTAAGAATAGTACTACTTGAAACAACAGAGTTAGCCATGGGTGTTAATCCAAGACCGCTTGGATTTATTTTTGTATTGGGTGCGGCTAATCATGCAGGCCATATAGAGCTGCCACCATTCGGTGTTGTATCAGCTATAAAAATAATAAGAACTGTACTATCAAAATACAGACAATGAAGGGCCTATGAAGACTGAGCAAAGGTTGGATTGTAGTATTTTGTTCGGCTAATCATGATGGCCATGTAGACCACCCGTAACAGGGATGAAAGTGCTAAGAATAGTACTAATTGAAACAACCGAGTTAGCCATGGGTGTTAGTCTAAGACCACTCGGCTTTTTTTTGGGTTTGGGTGCAGATAATCATGAAGGCCAGATATACCTGCCACCATTTGGTGTTGTAACAGGTATGAAACTGCAAAGAACAGTACTACTTAACACAACCTACTTACCATGGGTCCCAGAGCATATGTTTGGTTGTTATATTTTGTAAGGGTAATCATGCAGGCCATATAGACCTCCACCAATAGGGTGAGTATGAGTAACAGCTATTAAAATGCGAAGGACAATACTAATTAACACAACATAGTTACCATGGGTCGCAGACCAAGAGCACTCAGCTTTTTTTTGGGTTTGGGTGCAGCTAATCATGAAGGCCAGATAGACCTGCCACCATTTGGTGTTGTAACAGGTATAAAACTGCAAAGAACAGTACTACTTAACACAACCTACTTACCATGGGTCCCAGAGCATATGTTTGGTTGTTATATTTTGTATGGGTAATCATCCAGGCCGTATAGACCTCACCAAATAGGGGGAGTTACAGAGATTAAAGTGCTAAGAATGGTAGTACTTAAAACACAACCTAGTTAAAATAGGTAGCAGACCGCATGTCTTATTATTATAATTTTTCAGGGTAATCTGGCAGGCCATATAGAACACCCCCCGATAGGGGGGGGGGACAGGGATTAAAGTGCTAAGAAAAGTACTAATTAACACAAGCTAGTTGGGTCCAAGAACGCATGTTTGATTATTAGAATTTATTAGGGTAATTATATATCTAATAAAACTATCTATTTCTCTTCTATCGATTCTATCTAACTATCAATCTATGTATATCTATCTATCCTATCTATCAATCTATCTTCTGTCCGGGATGTTTTGAGACAGCCACTTTGGGAATGTTAGTTGATTTAGACCCATTATGGCTTAAAAGCAGACTCTGCATAAACTATGTAATTTTCCATGGGAGTTTTGCCAGGTATCCCCCTCCAGTATGCAACTGTCCAGGTGTTAGTACCCTTGAAACAACTTTTCCATCACTATTGTGGCCAGAAAGAGTCCTTGTAGGTTTTAAAGTTCGCCTGCATATTGAATTCAATGGCGGTTCGCGCATTCGCGAACAATACCGGAAGTTCGAGTCCGCCGTTTGCGAACCGAAAATTTTAGGTTCGCGACATCACTACTTGCCAAGCGAAATGGGAGAAAAAAGAAAGAGCAAGATGAAAAAGGGACAGAAGCAATAAGTCCAATATCACCAGTTGAATCATTGACAGAAAAACTCAATATCATTAACATTTCTCAATATGAGTTAAAGCAAAGTGAAATATCAGTGGTGTCCAAAGGTTTAGGCTTTGCCCCGACGAATAGACTCTCAGGCTTCAATACACTGTTGGACGTTAATAAGTTTATTCGGAAACTGTCTTTGAAAAGGTTTTTTGCCCTAACTGATAAAGGAAGTGAACAGGAATGTAATGAGTTTGCCAAATCTAATGTTGATAACATATCCCCACATTTACCATTTATTGATGCATATACAGTTGCAACACTTAATCAATTATATAACATGGAGGGAGATGACCCTGAGAATGCTAAGGAAAAACTTGTTATACCTAAGAAATATAGGTACAATTTTTATCCTATTAATTTTAGGGGCCCTATGGTCAATGCCTACCAAAAATTGGTTCAAGAAGACATATTTAAACTTGAAGCAGTAGTTGGCCTTGGCAACGATGCTGTCACCCGCAATCTAAAATATCAGGAACGTATTGCTATAAATAGCCTGAAAAATAAAAGTGATATTGTGATCAGAAATTCGGATAAGGGTGGCAGCATCGTTGTCATGGATAGATCTTATTACTATGGTGAGGCGCAGAAACAGCTGTCTGACAATAGAGTATATAAATTGTTACCTTATAATCCAGTACATGTTTTTAAAAAGGAGATGGGTAAGCTTGTTGAAGATGGTATTATTTTGGGTCTCTTCAAAACTGAAGATTTGGAAATATTGGTTCCAGAGTATCCAATTACACCACTATTCCATCATGTACCAAAAATACATAAGGATAAAAAATGCCCACCCGGTAGACCCATAGTTACGGGTATCGGCTCTTTATTGGAACCTCTAGGAGAATGGATAGATACCATATTGCAGCCCATAGCTCAAAGACAGCTAAGCTATTTGAGGGATACATCTCATTTGCTATCTACATTGGATACTATTCAATGGCAGTCCAATTACAGTTGGATTACTGCAGACATTATTTCTCTCTATACCAGTATACCACAAAACTCAGGTATTAGAGCAGTGGAATATTTTTTGGAGAAAGAAACTGATTTGGCAGATCAAGAAAGGAGTTATATATGTGAAGTTTTACAATTTTTACTTTCACATAATTATTTTATGTTTAATACTGAGTACTACTTGCAGATAAGAGGGACCGCCATGGGGGCTAAATTTGCCCCAGCTTTTGCAAACATCTATGTATCATGGTGGGAGCTGTCATACATTTTTTCAACTAACAACCCTTGGATGGAACAAGTAGTACTTTTTGTTCGTTATATAGATGATCTGCTGTTGATAGTTAAAGATGAAAAGAAAGAAGTTATCCTTGAGGATTTATTGGCTTATTTTAGTGACAACCTCATGGTTTTACAATTCATAGGGGAACATAACAGACAGCAAATCAACTATTTAGATCTAACTTTGAAGATTCTTGACAACCAAATAGTTACTCAAACTTACAGAAAACCAATAGCAGGCAATACCATCCTGCATGCAGCATCTCAACACCCTGAACATGTAGTGAAGGCCATACCGAGAGGGCAGTTTATAATGCTTCGTAGAAACATTAAATGTGATTCTACATACGACCAGCAGTCATTAGAGTTGAAGGAGAGACTTATTAAGAGATGATACAATCCTAAGAAGCTTGATCAATGTAGACTTTCAGTAAAGGACTATAGGAGTAAACCTAAAAACATAGAGGACATATACCAATTACACACAAACGAGAGTATACTTTTCACTACTGTGTATTCCTCAAATTATAATGCTGTGGTTAAAATTCTAAAAAAACATTCACACATATTGTTGGGTGATGAAATTTTAAAACCTTTTGTGAAAAACTTTAAGTTTGTCCCCAAAAGACCCAAAACATTGGGGAGAATACTTGCCCCAAGTTTAGTACAGGACAATAAATGTCTTAGATCAGGAAATTGGCTATCTAAAAAAGGACTTTTTAAATGTGGAAGCAGAGACTGTACCACTTGTCTCCATCTTATCAAAGGTGATCAATTTTCCTCTAGTGTAGATAATAAACAATATGGCATAAACTTTTATGCCAACTGTAAAACCAAATTTGCAATTTATCTTCTAACTTGCAATATTTGCAAATGTCAATACGTAGGTAAAACCTCACGTGAAGTTAGAACCAGATTTGGAGAACATGTGAGGGACGTCAAAAACTATTGTAAGGATTCAGCAGTAGCGAATCACTTTAATGGTACACACTTCACACATTTGGCAGATATGTCAGTTCAAATCATAGACTTAGCTTTTATTCCACCAAGAGGAGGCAATAGACATCAAATTCTTGATAAAAAAATAAATTTTTTGGATAATCAAATTAAATACACGTCATCCCCTAGGTATGAATAAAGAATGTGACATTAACTACTTAATAGATAATTAAATCTTGGGTACCAATATGTATTTGTATTTAGTTATTGGATTGTATCACTCAGGAGTTTTAAGACAAATCTTCTATTTGGGTGGTATTTATTTGTCCATTCTTTTCATTATCGTTATTGATATCAATTAATAGGGATAATACAATTTTTCAAAATTATAGTATGATCACAAACATGTTGTTGTCCTTACATCTTACTTGTGTTTTTTCAGTTGAAACAGTATATTTTTGTATATAGATCCCTTTGCATATTTGTGTATGTTTTTAACATCTTGAGTTGTTTTAAAAAAATTTGTCAGCACTAGAAGGGTTAATGTTTTCACTTTAAATAGGTCCCACTTTCCTGTGCACTTTAGCCTATGAATAAGCACCACTAGGGGGCGCAAAACGCGTCAGGCCTTTGTTTTTCATCCCTCCCTTGTCCTGGTGTCATGCCTATATATGTATTTTAAATATTCATTTTTTCATTAAAGTATTTTATTTTTAAATTCTGGTGCCTGTCTGTTATAGTAGTGTCTGCCACCCAGCCTTCCCTGTTCATATAGCACTGTGTGGTCTTGGATCAGATCGCAGGCTACGGCACTCTGCCAGCATCTGTCATTGGAGGATTACACAGGATTTACCGCTTCCGGTTCCGGACGCAGCTACATCGCGTCTACACACCTTGTTTGCAAGCAACTATTTAAAACTTATTAACCCCTAATCTGCCGCTCACCCACATCACGACTATTAAATAAACCTATTAACCCCTAATCTGTCACCCACCCACATCTCTAATAAACCTATTAACTCCTAAACCTCCGGCCTCCCACATCGCCGCCTCTAAATAAACCTACTAACCCCTAAACCGCCGCCCCCCACATCGCAAAACACTTAATTAAACTATTAATCCCTAAACCTAACACCCCCTAACTTTAAATTAAAATTACAATATAACTATATTTAAATAAATAAAAACTTAACTGTGAAATAAAAATAAAGCTGTTTAAACTATAAATTAACCTAACATTACTATTCTAATGAAATGAAAAAAAAAAATACTAATTAAAAAATCTAAATTACAAATTATAAAAAACTAACACTACGAAAAAAATTCAAAAAATCTAAAATTACAAAAAATAATAAACACTAAATTATGAAAAATAAAAAACAATATGATTACAAAAAATAATAAACAAAATTATCAAAAATAAAAACAATTACGCCTAATCTAATTGTCCTATAAAAATAAAAAGCCCCCCCAAATAAAAACACCCCCTAGCCTACAATAAATTACCAATACCCTTAAATGGCCCTTTTGTAGGGCATTGCCCTAAAGAAATCAGCTCTTTTACCTGTAAAAAAATACAAAAGTCCCCCCAACATTAAAACCCACCACCTAACCAACCCCCGAAAATAAAAAAATTAACTCTAAAAAAACCTAAGCTACCCATTGCCCCTAAAGGGGCATTTGTATGGGCATTGCCCTTAAAATGGCATTCAGCTCTTTTACAATTGCCCAAAGCACTAATCTAAAAAACAAAAAACACCCCAAAAAAATTAAAAAAAACTAACACTAACACCATTAAATCTACTCAACTTCCTGAAGTCCAGACATCCATATTCCTGCAGGCGGCGAGAATTCTTCATCCAGGTGGCAACACCTTCATCCATCTCAGGAATGTCTTCTATCTTTATTCCAGCAGCGCGGAGTGGAGCAATCCTGGAAGACATCCTGTGCGGAGCATCCTCTTCATATGGTCACCGCCGAACACTGAAGTTGAATGCAAGGTAGCCATTTCAAAATGGCGTACCTTGCATTCCTATTGGCTGATTTGATTCTTCAAATTCAAATCAGCCAATAAGATGAGAGCTTCTGAAATCCTATTGGCTGTTCTGAACAGCCCATAGGATGAAAGCTGCTGAAATCCTACTGACTGATTTGAACAGCCAATAAGATTACAGAAGCTCTTCTCCTATTGGCACTATGCAGACCAGGGAGTTATGGCACTATCTGCATAGTCCCTGGTCTGCACCAGGGAGTTATGGCACTATGCAGACCAGGGAGTTATGGCACTATGTAGACCAATGAGAAAGGTCAAAATGGAAGAGTGAGAGATTTCAAATTAAATAAATGTAGTAAGAGATAGTGCAGAATGAGGCCCCCAAACCTGTACCTCCCCCCTGCACTATTTATATTTAGCTCTTCACACAACTAAGCCAAGAACTCCCCAGACTTGAGCAGCCAATCAGAATTATTCTCACAAGCCTGGATTGAATGAGGAAGCAGTATGGCATGGGAGTTAACCCCTCCATTACTAATCGGTCTCTCCACAAGCCAGATGTTGGTAGTTTGTATACACAGATAACTGCTTAAATGATTTTTTGCAAATCAATATGTATTTCAAAAATGATTTTCAAAATTGAAATATGCTGCTCTGCATTTCAAAGTTGACTGTTAAGTCTATTGTATAGGGACTGAAAGTGCAAAAAGAAAATGCTCTAATGTGTTACAGCAGTTTCCTATAGAACTATTACTTGCATATAACTGTGTTTTAACCTGAAAAGGGGTTAAACCCATAGTTAAATCAGCTCCAGGACAGCAATGCACTATTGGGATTTAGCTGATCCCCGTGGCTGGTGAGCTAATTACAAGAAACATATGTGTTTAGCCACCAATCACCAGCTACCAACCAGCAGTGCTACAGAACCTACCTATGTTTGCTTTTCAGCAAAGGATACCACAAAAACAAAGAACATTTAAAAATGAAAGTAAATTAAAAAGTCTCTTAAAACTGCATTGCTCTGTCTGAACCATGAAAGCTTATTTTATTTGTTTTGCTTATTGATCCTTTAATCTCTATTCACAGTTGAAATACCAAAATCTTATAAATAGCTAATACTTTAACTTTAAAGAGATATAAACCCCAAAAATGGTCTTTCGTTATTCAGAGCATATCATTGTTAAAAAGTTTCCAATTTACTTCTATCCCTTGGTATTCTTTGTTGAAGAGATACCTAGATCGGTATCTGGAGCACTACATGACAGGAAATAGTGCTGCCCTCTAGTGCTCTGGCAAATGAATAACATTCTTGCAAAGCTACTGCCATATAGTGCTTCAGATAAATGCTCGATTCCAAGCTTAAGGCCTCTATTTAACAAAGTCTGCCGGACCTGATCCGACAGTGCGGATCAGGTCCACCAGACCTCGCTGAATGCGGAGAGCAATACGCAATACTCTTGTGAGCTGCTGGTGCAACGCCGCCCCCTGCAGACTCGCGGCCAATGGGCCGCCAGCAGGGAGGTGTCAATCAACCCGATCGTACTCAGGCGGACAGGTTATGGAGCAGCGGTCTTTGCGACCGCTGCTTCATAACTGCTGTTTCTGGCGAGTCTGAAGACTCGCCAGAAACACGGGCCCACAAGCTCTGTACGGAGCTTGTTAAATAGGCGCCTAATTCTTTGCTTCTCAACAAAATATGAAGTAAGGGCGCTAAGAAAGCTAAAGATATCTGGGATATAAAAATTAACAGGTTCATACAAGTGAAATTATATGGTGTTCTAACTCAAAAGTGAATTGATTAATATTTAAAAAAACATTCATATGAAAAATATCTGAAAAAAATTATATAATAAAATTCATTTAATAGTAGCAAAATCTTTGAGACATCAGATAGAAAAATAAATATCATAGAATGCTGTGACCTTTTTACTTCTTTTAACACTTTTGTTACACTTTGGCTACACCTTAGAGGACTTCTATAACCCGGGTTATCAATCACTTCTTGTAAAATAACCACTGCCTGCATGCATAGCACTAAGTGCAGGCGATAGCACGGATTCACTCTAACTAAGAGGCTAATATCATTTTCCAGTGGACGAGAGGACCCCTCTTACCGCAGAAAGTTTGTTGGGCCAAGACAAGCCCCCCGAGTGTCACCCGTGACGTCAGATGCCAAAGTCAGGTGGGGTGAACTCGCGGTCGATTAACAAACCCACAGCCGACACAGAGTACCAACTTGTCAGAGATATAGAAGTTTAAGGTAACAACTTTCCCTTTTGCAAACTGCACAATCCTATCGCAGGATCAATAGTAACTTTGCTGCTATACTGTTCCACAAGTCATATGTTTTGTCCAGAGTGATACTTCGTTTACTCTGCCACTACTTATGCTTTGCTACTCATCACAAACTTCTATTTTCCAGAGACGCTATTGTGGAGATTTTTGTGTTGCAACTATTTGCTTGTTAGTTTCATAATCCTTATGGTTAACCTATTGCTGTTTGTATCAGTTTAACTCTTTTACGCTAATACATATACTTCGAGAGTTACAAGCTAATGCAAATTCGACTTTTTTACGTTATTGCATACACTATGAGAGTAACATGTTAATGTCATTTTAGACTGTTATTTCAGACTATGTATAATAACAATCTGAAAAAAGGAAAAGGAACAGAGGCGCCAAACATGGCCTAGTAGCGTCAGAGCACCAACACACACAGGACCAACAGAATAGTATATACTCACAAGTGAGGCGCACCCAAACGGTGCTATTGATGCAGACTGGAACTAAAACAGTGGTCCAGCTCACTGATCTCCACCAGTAAAAACTCCAACTCCAGATAATCCTTAGGAAGGCAGATAGATTATATCCTAAAAGGATAAAAGGAAGGCACAAACATAGCCCAGTAACGTTTGATCAAGGAGAGATAGTGTTTAAAGGTTACACTTACAAGAGGTGAAGCACCACCAGGTGCAATATCAGCAGTACTGGGACCTCTCAGCCGCCCAGTGAACTGTAGAATCCAGTCAGCAGGATATAGGGTTCCAACTTGAGCAAGGGAAAAATCCAGCCAAAGAAAAAGAAATCTACTGCCCCCACAACAGCAGAATAAAATATAGCAGCAAGTGTATAATAATAAAATACTTTATTAAAAACAAGCGACGCGTTTCTCAGCCACACAGGGCTGTTTCCTCAGGCTATGTATAATAACACCTGATGATTTTTTAGACTGTGAACATTCATTAGGGAGACGTCCCTATTTTTAATTAATTCTCTTTGATATTTACTTTTCTATCTGATGTCTCAAAGATTTTGCTAGTATTAAATTCATTTTATTATATGATTTTTTTCAGATATTTTTCATATGAATGCTTATTTAAAAATGAATCAATTCACTTTTGAGTTAGAACACCATATAATTTCACTTGTATGAACTTGTTAATTTTTATATCCCAGATATCTTTAGCTCTCTTAGCGCCCTTACTTTTTCTTCACTTGTACACTTGTATAGAACGAAGGATCTATTCGTCTGTAAGGTGTTTGATATCTTTGACCTTTGCGCACTACCAGATCCCCTTCCTTTTTCATTCTCAACAAAAGATACCAAGTGAACAAAGAAAATTTAAAAAAGTTGTTCAAATTTGCATGCTCTTTTTAACCATGAAAGTAAAAAATGTGGGTTTCATGTCCAATTTATAGTTATTTCTTAGCCAATAAAGACATTGTCTATTCAAAATTAAACTTTCATAATTCAGAGCATTCTCTTGGTATCTTTATTTAAAAAAGCAAGAATGTAACTATAGGAGCCGGCCCATTTTTGGTTCAGCACCTGGGTAGCGCTTTCTGATTGGTGTCTAAATGTAGCCACAAATCAGCAAGCGCTGAACCAATAATGGTCCGGCTCCTAAGCTTACATTCAAATAAAGATACCAAGAGAATGAAGAAAAATTGATAATAGGAGTAAATTAGAAATTTGCTTAAAATTGCTGCTCTATCTGAAGCATGACTAGACTGTTCCTTTAAGAATGCTGGTTATCTTGAAAATGACGATATGTTAAAAATATTCAACAAAGATAGTTTTATTTAAACTACTAAATGGAACCGAAAGTTAACAATTGGAAAAGGGATAGGGAGGAAAGTAACGTATCCAATAAATGCTTAAGTAATTGACTGCAGCAAGTCGTTGCCAACTATTAGCGAACTACAGATGGTGGAGACACTAAAAATCCAGGGTGCACGGAAAGTTATGGATAATGGAAAAGTTCCTGCAGTGAATAAGGAATAAATAGGGCAAAGAGAGGTGCAGTGAACAGCAGAATAAAACAACAAATGACGTCTGTTTAGAGCCATATATTGGGGACAGTTATCTGCTACTAAACACAGGCTATTTACAGATGTCAGAGACAAAAGAAAATCTATAAGGGTCATAATTAGGTCTCTGGGACTTAAAGGGACATTACATTCAATCAGAGGCGTAACTAGAAACCACAGGGCCCAGGTGCAAGAATCTAAGAATGAAAAAGGTGAATTTGATACATATCTTTTTTTTTTTTTTTTTTACATTTAACACAGAAAAAAAAAAATGTGAATCAGATTACATGTCTGCAAAAGGAGGTACCCTGTGCCCACAGTCTGTGAGATGGTCTGACCCCCTATTACTGTATATAGTGACACTGTTTAACCCACCAGTACTGTATATAGTGAGTCAGTGACACAGTCTGTAATCTGCCGGTGAGATGGCTGGCCTGACCCTACCTGCCCTAGTACTATATAAAGTGACCAAAATAGTCTGTGACATGGTCCAGCCCCCCGTACTGTATATAGTAGTACTGTATAGTGACACTGTTTACCCCTCTCCCATGCTGTAGCAACAAGGTCTGTAATTTGCTAGTTCCACAAACATACACACACACAAATACATACATGCATAAATACACACACTCTCACATACATACACAAACACACACACACATACATGCATAAATACACACACAGTCACATACATACACAAACATACACACACACAAATACATACATGCATAAATACACACACAGTCACATACATACACAAACACACACACACACATACATGCATAAATACACACACAGTCACATACATACATACATACACACATACACACACATACATGCATAAATACACAGTCATATACATACATACACACATACACACGCACACACATACATGCATAAATACACACACAGTCACATACATAGATACACACATACACACACATACATGCATAAATACACAGTCATATACATACATACACACATACACACACACACACACATACATGCATAAATACACACACAGTCACATACATACATACATACATACATACACACATACATGCATAAATACACAGTCATATACATACATACACACATACACATACATGCATAAATACACACACAGTCATATACATACATAAACACACACACACACATGCATAAATACACACACAGTCACATACATGCATACACACACACATACATGCATAAATACACACACAGTCACATACATACATACACACATATACACACATACACACACATACATGCATAAATACACAGTCATATACATACATACACACATACACACACATACATGCATAAATACACACACAGTCATATACATACATACACACGCACACACACACACACATACATGCATAAATACACACACTGTCACATACATACATACACACACACACACACATACATGCATACATACACACACAGTCACATACTTACATGCACACACATACACACACACACATACATACATGCATAAATACACACACAGTCACATACATACACACACACATACATGCATACATACACACACAGTCACATACTTACATACACACACATACACACACACACATACATACATGCATAAATACACACACATACACACACACACACATACATAAACACCAATGGGTGAAACAGAAACACTAACCTCTGTAGTCAGCGACACTAGTGAAGCATCAAATCACACTCACATGATATCAGTGCAGGCAGTGGCAGGTCAACGTTTTTTACTGAAATTATTATTATTTTTTTGTTGAATCTGGGCCCCCACCCTCAGGGGCCCAGTCACAGTTGCGACCTCTGCACCCCTTGTAGAAACGCCCCTGCATTCAATCTTTTTACGCATACATAGTATATATCAGCAATTAAAGGGACATTAAACTATATATTAATTTAACTGTGCAGAACAAATGATAACCAAATACAATTTCAAATACATTTATTTTTCTACCTAGTTTCCTCCCACCCCTATATTCGGATCATTACTTGAGACCTATCACAGAGAGCTACTTAGGTAGGAATATGGGAGCATACACACATGTTGCAACTGGTAACTTCATTTCCAGTGTCATCTGCTCTGACACCTTGAGATCGGCAGTCTCTGTGACAGGCAGCTAAAACACAGAAAACACATACAGTAATAAAAAAATTATTTAATGATTCAGATAGAGCATACAATTCTTAACAACTTTCTAATTTACTTCTGTTAAAAACTTTGCTTAAAGGGATCAGTCTAGGCCAAAATAAACTTTCATGATTCAGATAGAGCATGTAATTTTAAACAATTTTCCAATTTACTTTTATCACCAATTTTGCTTTTTTTCTCTTGGTATTCTTAGTTGAAAGCTTAACCTAGGAGGTTCATATGCTAATTTCTTAGACCTTGAAGCCCACCTCTTTCAGATTGCATTTTAACAGTTTTTCACCACTAGAGGGTGTTAGTTCACATATTTCATATAGATAACACTGTGCTCGTGCACGTGAAGTAATCTGGGAGCAGGCACTGATTGGATAGACTGCAAGTCTGTCAAAAGAACTGAAAAAGGGGCAGTTTGCAGAGGCTTAGATACAAGATAATCACAGAGGTTAAAAGTATATTATTATAACTGTGTTGGTTATGCAAAACTGGGAAATAGGTAATAAAGGGATTATCTATCTTTTAAAACAATAAAAATTCTGGTGTAGACTGTCCCTTTAATTCACTTGGTATCCTTAATTGAAGGAGTAGCAATGCACTTCTTGGAAATAGCTGAACACATTGGTAAGCCAATAACAAGAGGCATATTTCTGCAGCCACCAATCAGCAGCTAGCTCCCACCGCCTGAATCTATCTAGGCATGCTTTTCCACAAAGGATACCAAGAGAATGAAGCAAATTAAATAATAGAAGTAAATTGGAAAGTTATTTAAAATTGTATTCTCTATCTGAATCATGAAAGAAAAATGTAGGGTTTCATGTCCCTTTAAATTGTGATATGTATCTGTGAATGTGTTCATGCACTGATGTGCTCCATATTTCATTCATTATTTGACCAGGTGCTGATGTGAAAAATAACTGTGAAAATGCAGATCTTAGCGTGTGAAACATTGACTGAATAAAGGGCTCCTAAGTAGAATTTCATGCCCCTTTAAGCAATGCATTAAAAAATACATCATTACAAAATAAATAAATAAATAAATTACAATACAAAGCTTCTTTACTATACATAATTAAAGAACCGTTGTACTCTTTTTATATTTGTTCCCAATTATCAATTATTAAATTATAAATAAATAGTTAATTTACCTTTATTTTGGCATTTGAAAGAAAAAACAAAAGCTATGTAAAGGGGATACCCTCACAAATCAACATTCGA
This sequence comes from Bombina bombina, assembly GCF_027579735.1. Classification (NCBI taxonomy): domain Eukaryota; kingdom Metazoa; phylum Chordata; class Amphibia; order Anura; family Bombinatoridae; genus Bombina; species Bombina bombina. The sequence continues at coordinate 158,856,130 of NC_069509.1, forward strand.
GTGGGAGTGGAAGAAAGTTCAGCCCATTTAAAAGTGTGTTCCTGCAGTATCTTTGAATACAATAAACTCTTACCAATTACATTGACCCTTTAAACAGTTTATGAAGAATTAAATTTTGATCTTAATGGTACTCAAAATAGTCTATCATTCATGTGCATGTGAGAGCAATATATACAGAATAGTGATGTCGCGAACTTAAAATTTTCCATTCACAAACGGCGAACACGAACTTCCGCAAATGTTCGCGAACGGGCGAACCGGGCGAACCGCCATTGACTTCAATAGGCAGGCAAATTTTAAAACCCACAGGGACTCTTTCTGGCCACAATAGTGATGGAAAAGTTGTTTCAAGGGTACTAACACCTGGACTGTGGCATGCCGGAGGGGGATCCATGGCAAAACTCCCACGTAAAATTACATAGTTGATGCAGAGTCTGGTTTTAATCCATAAAGGGCATAAATCACCTAACATTCTTAAATTGTTTGGAATAACGTGCTTTAAAACATCAGGTATGATGTTGTATCGATCAGGTATCGATCAGGTAGTGTAAGGGTTACGCCCGCTTCACAGTGACAGACCAAACTCCCCGTTTAACGCACCGCAAACAACCGCAAACAGTCCATTTGCACAACCGCAAACTCCCCATTTGCACAAGGTTGGATACCAAGCTAGCCATGTCCCGTTCCTTGTCCTCACTGATGTCATTGAAGGTCTCTTCCTCCACCCAGCCACGTACAACACCAAGGGTCCTCGAAAGGTGACAACAAGCCTCCTAGGACGCCTGCTGTGTTTGGTCTTCCACCTCTTCAAAGCCACCTTCCTCTGACTCCTCTTCTTCAGACTCCTCTCTCTGCGTTGCCTCTCTCTGCGTAATTATAAGATGTGTTAAGTAGTACTATTCCTATCAGTTTAATCCCTGTTACGTCCCCTATCAGGGGACGTGTATGTGGCATGGATTTTAGGAACCGGGAGATGGAAAAAGATGCTTGGTCGGTCCTCCTACTTCAAATTTGGGTCACTGCACGTGCAATCGTGACCGGACTTTTAGCCGACGGACATTTGGCCGACGGACATTTGGCCGAAACACAAGTGGCTGTCATATAACAGTCCGGCCACGAGATAGATAGATTTGATAGATAGATACATAGATACATAGATTAGATAGATAGATCAATAGATGCAATAGATACATTTGGTACAATAGATAGATAGATTTGATAGATAAATAGATAGATTTGATAGATAGATAATTTCCCAGACAGAGAATTACAAGACGTGCGGTCTGGGACCCATGGCAAGGTTCCCAGAGGCAGTTGCGGCGCCCGAGGCTCTGATTAGAACAGAGCACTCTGGAACGTATCTGCCCTCGGCCGAAATCGGAAGTTCAAAAAGTTTTTTAATTTTAAATGTACACTTACACTACTATTAAACAAGATATGAGTGGTGGCACTTGGCAAGTGGTCACAGTATACGCTGTGAGCCTGAAACAAAAAAGCAGACTGATGTTTCACAGTCCAAAAAGTTTTTTTTTTTTAAATGTACACTTACACTACTATTAAACAAGATATGAGTGGTGGCACTTGGCAAGTGGGCACAGTATACGCTGTGAGCCTGACACAAAAAAGCAGACCGATGTTTCACAGTCCAAAAAGTTTTTCTCTTGTAAGGTGTATCCAGTCCACGGATCATCCATTACTTGTGGGATATTCTCATTCCCAACAGGAAGTTGCAAGAGGACACCCACAGCACAGCTGTAATATAGCTCCTCCCCTAACTGTCATACCCAGTCATTCTCTTGCAACTCTCAACAAGCTAGGACGTTGTAGGAGAAAGTGGTTAAATATAGCTAGTTTATTTTCTTCAATCAAAAGTTTGTTATTTTTAAATAGTACCGGAGTTGTGCTATTTTATCTCAGGCAGTAAATAGAAGAAGAATTTGCCTGAGGTTTCTATGATCTTAGCAGGTTGTAACTAAGATCCATTGCTATTCTCACATATGTCTGAGGGGATTACACAGATGAGGTAACTTCAGTGAGAGAATGGCGTGCAGTTTATTCTGCTATCAGGTATGTGCAGTTATAATTTTTTCTAGAGATGGAAAACACTAGAAAATGCTGCTGATACCGGATTAATGTAAGTTAAGCCTGAATACAGTGATTTAATAACGACTGGTATCATGCTTACTCCCAGGGGTAATACCCTTATGATATTTACAATATAAAATGTTTGCTGGCATGTTTAATCGTTTTTATATATGCTTTGGTGATAAAACTTTATTGGGGCCTAGTTTTTTCCACATGGCTGGCTTAAATTTTGACTAGAAACAATTTCCACTGTTGTAGTATAAAAGTTACAGTTGGTGCAGTTAAAATTACAAACTGTGACATCCAGCTTCCCTCAAAGGCCCTCTGAATGCTATAGGACATCTCTAAAGGGCCCAAAGGCTTTCCAAAGTCGTTTATTGGGGAAGGTAGGGCCACAGCTTACTGTGGCAGTTGGTTGTGACTGTTAAAAAATGTCTATTTTGTTTTTTTGATCCGTTTTTTGAACTAAGGGGTTAATCATCCATTTGCAAGTGGGTGCAATGCTCTGTTAGCCTATTATACACACTGTAAAAATTTTGTTTGATTTGCTGCATTTTTTCACTGTTTTTCAAATTCTGACAAAATTTGTTTCTCTTAAAGGCACAGATCTTAAACAAATTCCTCAAAGTTCCGTCGTTCAAGATGGAAACTATTCATACCATCCTACCACTGATCCAGGAGGGTCAATATATGACTACAGTGGATCTAAAGGATGCTTATCTTCACATTCCGATACACAAAGATCATCATCGGTTTCTCAGGTTTGCCTTTAAAGACAGGCATTACCAGTTGTAGCTCTTCCCTTGGGATTAGCTACAGCCCCAAGAATCTTTACAAAGGTTCTAGGGTCATTTATGGCGGTCCTGAGGCCGCGGGGCATAGCAGTAGCCCCTTATTTAGACAACATCCTGATACAGGCGTCAAACTTCCAAATTGCCAAGTCTCATACGGACGTAGTACTGGCATTTCTGTGGTCGCATGGGTGGAAAGTGAACGAGGAAAAGAGTTCTCTATCCCCACTCACAAGAGTTTCCTTTCTAGGGACTCTGATAGATTCTGTAGAAATGAAAATTCACCTGACGGAGTCCAAGTTATCAAAGCTTCTAAATTCCTGCCGGGTTCTTCATTCCATTCCGCGCCCTTCGGTGGTTCAGTGTATGGAAGTAATCGGCTTAATGGTAGCGGCAATGGACATAGTGCCGTTTGCACGCTTACATCTCAGACTGCTGCAACTATGCATGCTCAGTCAGTGGAACGGGGATTACACAGATTTGTCCCCTCAACTGAATCTGGACCAAGAGACCAGGGATTCTCTTCTCTGGTGGCTATCTCGGGTCCATCTGTCCAAAGGTATGACCTTTCGCAGGCCAGATTGGACAATTGTTACGACAGATGCCAGCCTTCTAGGTTGGGGTGCAGTCTGGAACTCCCTGAAGGCTCAGGGATCGTGGACTCAGGAGGAGTCTCTCCTTCCATTAAATATTCTGGAACTAAGAGTGATATTTAAGGCTCTTCAGGCTTGGCCTCAGTTAGCAACTCTGAGGTACATCAGATTTCAGTCGGACAACATCACGACTGTAGCTTACATCAACCATCAAGGGGGAACGAGAAGTTCCCTAGAGATGTTAGAAGTTTCAAAAATAATTAGCTGGGCAGAGATTCACTCTTGTCACCTATCAGCTATCCATATCCCAGGTGTAGAGCACTGGGAGGCGGATTTTCTAAGTCGTCAGACTTTTCATCCGGGAGAGTGGGAACTTCATCCGGAGGCATTTGCACAACTGATTCATCGTTGGGGCAAACCAGAACTGGATCTCATGGCGTCTCGCCAGAACACCAAGCTTCCGTGTTACGGATCCAGGTCCAGGGATCCCAAGGCGACACTGATAGATGCCCTAGCAGCGCCCTGGTCTTTCTACCTGGCTTATGTGTTTCCACCGTTTCCTCTGCTCCCTCGACTGATTGCCAAGATCAAGCAGGAGAGAGCATCAGTGATTCTGATAGCACCTGCGTGGCCACGCAGGACCTGGTATGCAGATCTAGTGGACATGTCATCCTTTCCACCATGGTCTCTGCCTCTGAAACAGGACCTTCTACTTCAGGGTCCTTTCAACCATCCAAATCTAATTTCTCTGAGGCTGACTGCCTGGAGATTGAACGCTTGATATTTATCAAAGTGTGGCTTCTCCGAGTCAGTTATTAATACCTTAAAACAGGCACGAAAGCCTGTCACCAGGAAAATTTACCATAAGGTATGGCGTAGATATCTTTATTGTTGTGAATCCAAGGGTTACTCATGAAGTAAGGTCAGGATTGCTAGGATATTATCTTTTCTCCAAGAAGGTTTGGAAAAAGGATTGTCAGCTAGTTAAGCGTTTGGCAGATGTTCCAGACGTTCAGGCATTTTGTCAGGCTTTAGTTAGAATCAAGCCTGTGTTTAAACCTGTTGCTCCACCATGGAGCTTAAACTTGGTTCTTAAGGTTCTTCAAGGAGTTCCATTTGAACCTCTTCATTCCATAGATATCAAGCTTTTATCTTGGAAAGTTCTTTTTTTTGGTAGCTATTTCCTCGGCTCGTAGAGTCTCTGAGCTATCTGCCTTACAATGTGATTCTCCTTATCTGATTTTTCATACGGATAAGGTAGTCCTGCATACCAAACCTGGGTTCTTACCTAAGGTGGTATCTAACAAGAATATCAATCAAGAGATTGTTGTTCCATCCTTGTGTTACACAATTTGGACGTGGTCCGTGCTTTAAAGTTTTACTTACAAGCTACTAAAGATTTTCGTCAAACATCTGCTTTGTTTGTTGTCTACTCTGGACAGAGGAGAGGTTAAAAGGCTTCGGCAACCTCTTTTTCTTTTTGACTAAGAAGCTTAATCCGCTTAGCCTATGAGACTGCTGGACAGCAACCTCCTGAAAGGATAACAGCTCATTCCACTAGAGCTGTGGCTTCCACTTGGGCCTTTAAAAATGAGGCTTCTTTTGATCAGATTTGCAAGGCGACGACTTGGTCTTCGCTTCATATTTTTTCAAAATTTTACAAATTTGATACTTTTGCTTCTTCGGAGGCTATATTTGGGAGAAAGGTTTTTACGGGCAGTGGTTCCTTCCATTTAAGTTCCTGCCTTGTCCCTCCCTTCATCCGTGTACTTTAGCTTTGGTATTGGTATCCCACAAGTAATGGATGATCCGTGGACTGGATACACCTTACAAGAGAAAACACAATTTATGCTTACCTGATAAATTTATTTCTCTTGTGGTGTATCCAGTCCACGGCCCGCCCTGTCATTTTAAGGCAGGTAATTTTTAAATTTAAACTACAGTAACCACTGCACCCTATGGTTCCTCCTTTCTCGGCTTGTTTTCGGTCGAATGACTGGCTATGACAGTTAGGGGAGGAGCTATATTACAGCTCTGCTGTGGGTGTCCTCTTGCAACTTCCTGTTGGGAATGAGAATATCCCACAAGTAATGGATGATCCGTGGACTGGATACACCACAAGAGAAATAAATTTATCAGGTAAGCATAAATTGTGTTTTTTCTTTTTAAATGTACACTTACACTACTATTAAACAAGATATGAGTGGTGCCACTGGGCAAGTGGGCACAGTATACACTGTGAGCCTGACACAAAAAAGCAGACTGATGTTTCACAGTCCAAAAAGTGTTTTTTTAAATGTACACTTACACTACTATTAAACAAGATATGAGTGGTGCCACTGGGCAAGTGGGCACAGTATACGCTGTGAGCCTGGCACACACGCTGGCAGGCAGGCAACTGCAATTAGATTACACAAGCAGACTGATGTTTCCAAGTCGAAAAAGCTTTTTTTTTTAAATTTACACTACTGTTACACCAGATATGAGTGGTGGCACTGGGCAAGTGGGCACAGTATACGCTGTGAGCCTGGCACACATGCTGGCAGGCAGGCAACTGCAATTAGATTACACAAGCAGACTGATGTTTCACAGTCAAAAAAGTTTTTTTTTTAATTTACACTACTGTTACACCAGATATGAATGGTGGCACTGGGCAAGTGGGCACAGTATACGCTGTAAGCCTGGCACACACGATGGCAGGCAGGCAACTGCAATTAGATTACACTAGCAGACTGATGTTTCACAGTCAAAAAAGGTTTTGTTTTTTTAAATTTACACTACTGTTACACCAGATATGAGTGGTGGCACTGGGCAAGTGGGCCTGGCACACACGCTGGCAGGCAGGCAACGCTGTGAGCCTGACACAAAAAAGCAGACTGATGTTTCACAGTCCAAAAAGTTTTTTTTTTTTTAAATGTACACTTACACTACTATTAAACAAGATATGAGTGGTGCCACTGGGCAAGTGGGCACAGTATACGCTGTGAGCCTGACACAAAAAAGCAGACTGTTGTTTCACAGTCCAAAAAGTGTTTTTTTAAATGTACACTTACACTACTATTAAACAAGATACGAGTGGTGCCACTGGGCAAGTGGGCACAGTATACGCTGTGAGCCTGGCACACACGCAATTAGATTACACTAGCAGACTGATGTTTCACAGTCCAAAAAGTTTTTTTTTTTTAAATGTACACTTACACTACTATTAAACAAGATATGAGTGGTGGCACTTGGCAAGTGGGCACAGTATACGCTGTGAGCCTGACACAAAAAAGCAGACTGATGTTTCACAGTCCAAAAAGTTTTTTTTTTTTAAATGTACACTTACACTACTATTAAACAAGATATGAGTGGTGCCACTGGGCAAGTGGGCACAGTATACGCTGTGAGCCTGACACAAAAAAGCAGACTGATGTTTCACAGTCCAAAAAGTGTTTTTTTAAATGTACACTTACACTACTATTAAACAAGATATGAGTGGTGCCACTGGGCAAGTGGGCACAGTATACGCTGTGAGCCTGGGACACACGCTGGCAGGCAGGCAACTGCAATTAGATTACACAAGCAGACTGATGTTTCACAGTCAAAAAAGTTTTTTTTCTTTAAATTTACACTACTGTTACACCAGATATGAGTGGTGGCACTGGGCAAGTGTGCCTGGCACACACGCTGGCAGGTATGCAACTGCAATTAGATTACACAAGCAGACTGATGTTTCACAGTCAAAAAAGTTTTTTTTTTTTAATTTACACTACTGTTACACCAGATATGAGTGGTGGCACTGGGCAAGTGGGCACAGTATATGCTGTGAGCCTGGCACACACGCTGGCAGGCAGGCAACTGCAATTAGATTACACAAGCAGACTGATGTTTCACAGTCAAAAAAGTTTTATTTTTTTAAATTTACACTACTGTTACACCAGATATGAGTGGTGGCACTGGGCAAGTGGGCACAGTATACGCTGTGATCCTGGCACACACGCTGGCAGGCAGGCAACTGCAATTAGATTACACTAGCAGACTGATGTTTCACAGTCAAAAAAGTTTTTTTTTTTTAATTTACACTACTGTTACACCAGATATGAGTGGTGGCCCTGGGCAAGTGGGCACAGTATATGCTGTGATCATGGCACACACGCTGGCAGGCAGGCAACTGCAATTAGATTACACTAGCAGACTGATGTTTCACAGTCAAAAAAGTTTTTTTTTTTTAAATTTACACTACTGTTTTACCAGATGTGAGTGGTGGCACTGGGCAAGTGGGCCTGGCACACACGCTGGCAAGCAGGCAACTGCAATTAGATTACACAAGCAGACTGATGTTTCACAGTCAAAAAAGTTTTTTTTTTTTAAATTTACATTACTGTTACACCAGATATGAGTGGTGGCACTGGGCAAGTGGGCCTTGCACACACGCTGGAAGGCAGGCAACTGCAATTAGATTACACTAGCAGACTGATGTTTCACAGTCAAAAATGTTTTGTTTTTTTTAATTTACACTACTGTTACACCAGATATGAGTGATGGCACTGGGCAAGTGGCTTGGCAGGCAGGCAACTGCAATTAGATTAGACAGGAAAAAAAAACAGACTGATGTTCTAGCCCTAAAAAGGGCTTTTTGGGGTGCTGTCCTTACAGCAGAGATCAGATGAGTCCTTCAGGACTGTAGTGGACACTGAATACAGGGAGTGCAGAATTATTAGGTAAATGAGTATTTTGACCACATCATCCTCTTTATGCATGTTGTCTTACTCCAAGCTGTATAGGCTCGAAAGCCTACTACCAATTAAGCATATTAGGTTATGTGCATCTCTGTAATGAGAAGGGGTGTGGTCTAATGACATCAACACCCTATATCAGGTGTGCATAATTATTAGGCAACTTCCTTTCCTTTGGCAAAATGGGTCAAAAGAAGGACTTGACATGCTCAGAAAAGTCAAAAATAGTGAGATATCTTGCAGAGGGATGCAGCACTCTTAAAATTGCAAAGCTTCTGAAGCGTGATCATCGAACAATCAAGCGTTTCATTCAAAATAGTCAACAGGGTCGCAAGAAGCGTGTGGAAAAACCAAGGCGCAAAATAACTGCCCATGAACTGAGAAAAGTCAAGCGTGCAGCTGCCAAGATGCCACTTGCCACCAGTTTGGCCATATTTCAGAGCTGCAACATCACTGGAGTGCCCAAAAGCACAAGGTGTGCAATACTCAGAGACATGGCCAAGGTAAGAAAGGCTGAAAGACGACCACCACTGAACAAGACACACAAGCTGAAACGTCAAGACTGGGCCAAGAATTATCTCAAGACTGATTTTTCTAAGGTTTTATGGACTGATGAAATGAGAGTGAGTCTTGATGGGCCAGATGGATGGGCCCGTGGCTGGATTGGTAAAGGGCAGAGAGCTCCAGTCTGACTCAGACGCCAGCAAGGTGGAGGTGGAGTACTGGTTTGGGCTGGTATCATCAAAGATGAGTTTGTGGGGCCTTTTCGGGTTGAGGATGGAGTCAAGCTCAACTCCCAGTCCTACTGCCAGTTTCTGGAAGACACCTTCTTCAAGCAGTGGTACAGGAAGAAGTCTGCATCCTTCAAGAAAAACATGATTTTCATGCAGGACAATGCTCCATCACACGCGTCCAAGTACTCCACAGCGTGGCTGGCAAGAAAGGGTATAAAAGAAGAAAATCTAATGACATGGCCTCCTTGTTCACCTGATCTGAACCCCATTGAGAACCTGTGGTCCATCATCAAATGTGAGATTTACAAGGAGGGAAAACAGTACACCTCTCTGAACAGTGTCTGGGAGGCTGTGGTTGCTGCTGCACGCAATGTTGATGTTGAACAGATCAAAACACCGACAGAATCCATGGATGGCAGGCTTTTGAGTGTCCTTGCAAAGAAAGGTGGCTATATTGGTCACTGATTTGTTTTTGTTTTGTTTTTGAATGTCAGAAATGTATATTTGTGAATGTTGAGATGTTATATTGGTTTCGCTGGTAAAAATAAATAATTGAAATGGGAATATATTTGTTTTTTGTTAAGTTGCCTAATAATTATGCACAGTAATAGTCACCTGCACACACAGATATCCCCCTAAAATAGCTATAACTAAAAACAAACTAAAAACTACTTCCAAAACTATTCAGCTTTGATATTAATGAGTTTTTTTGGGTTCATTGAGAACATGGTTGTTCTTCAATAATAAAATTAATCCTCAAAAATACAACTTGCCTAATAATTCTGCACTCCCTGTACACTAGACTAGCTATCAATTTCCCTATTAAATCAGCAGCAGCTACACTGTCCCTCCTCTCACTAAGAATGCAGCTTCCGAATGAATCTAAAATGGCTGCTGTCCAGGAGCTGGGAGGGTCTGGGAGGGAGGGTCTGCTGCTGATTGGCTGGAATGTGTCTGCAGAATGTGAGATACAGGGTCAAAGTTTACTCAATGATGACGAATAGGGGGCGGATCGAACATCGCATATGTTCGCCCGCCGTTGCGAACACGAACAAGCTATGTTCGCTGGGAACTATTCGCCGTCGAACAATTTGCGACATCACTACATACAGAATAAGGTTTTGTTACTTGTAAAAACAATGTAGGTAAAAGCTGTTTAAAGAAATAGTTTAGTCAAAATTAAACTTTCATGATTCAGATAGAGCAGGACATTTTAAGTAACTTTCTAATTGACTCCTATTATCAATTTTCTTTGTTCTTTTGGTATCTTTATTTGAAAAAGCACTTCTGTAAGCATAGGAGCCCACCCATTTTTGGTTCAGCACCTGGGTAGCACTTCTGATTGGTGTCTAAATGTATCCATCAGTCAGCAAGTGTTACCCAGGATGCTGAACCAAAAATGGTCTGGCTCACATTCAAATAAAAATACCAAGAAATTGATAATAGGAGTAAATTAGAAAGTTGCTTAAAATTGCATGCTCTATCTGAATCATGAATCTTTCATTTTGACTAGACAATCCCATTAAATCTGAATTTAAACTAATAATTCAGAATTAGTTTTGCACTTCCTACTAACCCTCACTGACTAATATGGTAACTGTCTCTATTAATAGAGAGCGACAGAAGATATTGATACATTCAGAAATGGAACATATTTTTAACAAATAGGAAAAAAAGCAGAAATACATTTTGAAATGCCCTGTTTTAGATGCAACAGAGAAAAATGTTGATGTGAATTCCCTTTAACTCCTTGACTGCCAAAGTGTCGTAGAAAACACAATGCTCTTTTCGGCTTTTAAAGGGTTTCACTGTAGGTTATACTAAACAGAGTATTCCCCACCATCTCTTGTGAAGTCACCACAGGTCAAACAATTGCACAGGCAGGTAACAGCATTTTTCTGCTGATGAGCGATTAATTGGCAGCAGTTGCTAAGCAATGATTTTTTTGGCACGGTCTGTTTGTTTATATCTGAGTGTGTTTATTGGTTTTGGTCCCTGACATCTCTCTTGCTCGTTTGTCTCTATCGTCCACAGACCTATCATTTTTTTATCACGTGCACTTGTTTGCTTGTGAAATGAGGTGCTAATAGGGTTCCTCACAATAAATTTTAACACATTTACATCTACATAACAACAATCATACTTGATCTGACCTTAACCTTTTAACTCTGTTGCGGTGTTCTATTCCGTCCTAACCGCGCCGTTAGGACGGAATAGAGCGTCCGAGCCGTTTGGCTGTCTTGAAGCCAACAGCGCTTCCTGGATGTCATCACGGTCTGAAGGGCGTGCCTAGCTTCATAGGGACGCCCCCCTGACCTGATCCCATCATTGAAATCTCGCAATCACGTGCACGATCGCGGGATTTCAATTTGTCTACATCGGAACGTCTTTTCCGATGTAGACAAGTTATCCCTGTAATTAAAGGGTTAAAGGGACAGTAAACACCAAAAATGTTATTGCTTGAAAAGATAGATAATCCCAGGATAATCACAATAAAGCAAAGGCCAAAATGTATCAAAGCAAAATCCATTTTAATCATTAGTTTTCAACCCGCTCAACAAATCGCTGAAGTGCAGACTAGAAATCTAAGGGGGCGGAGAGAAGGTAAATGACAGATAAGTTATAAAAATATATTTATTTTAAAAAACTGACATTATTTTATGAAATTCATTATTCAAATTAACTTTAAATGACATAATTTAAAGGGACAGTCTACACCAGAATTTTTATTGTTTTAAAAGATAGATAATCCCTTTATTACCCATTCCCCAGTTTTGCATAACTAACACAGTTATAATAAAATACTTTTAACCTCTGTGATTATCTTGTATCTAAGCCTCTGCAAACTGCCCCTTTATTTCAGTTCTTTTGACAGACTTGCAGTTTAGCCAATCAGTGCCTGCTCCCAGATAACTTCACGTGCACGAGCACAGTGTTATCTATATGAAATACGTGAACTAACACCCTCTAGTGGTGAAAAACTTTTAAAATGCATTCTGAAAAGAGGTGGCCTTCAAGGTCTAAGAAATTAGCATATGAACCTCCTAGGTTAAGCTTTCAACTAAGAATACCAAGAGAACAAAGCAAAATTGGTGATAAAAGTAAATTGGAAAATTGTTTAAAATTACATGCTCTATCTGAATCATGAAAGTTTATTTTGGCCTAGACTGTCCCTTTAAGTATATACCTTGTTATCTACATGTTATTTACCATCGGTTTAACTACTCCGTTGTGAGACACATCACATTTTAGGCTAGCTTACAAGCCGAGCACTAAATTATTGTGCTTCCGCAAATGGGCAAATTTGCCAGTTTGCGGGTGCGCGATAAATGACCAGCCATTACAAGTGGTTGGTTATTGCTACCGCAAGCTCACGGTAACAATTAGCGCTTATAGAATTAACCAGAGATCTGATCGCTGGTTAATTTTAAAAATGTCCCCTAACTGGCCCTAAAATTAGGAATAATGTTGCTTTATTAAAAATAAAAAGTAGCATTGTTTTTTTTTTTTCTATATAACTGCACTAAGCAGTTTTTGGAGTTAAAGTTGGCAGGTGTGGGGTGTTTGAAAAAAAAAATGACACTGAAAAGTGTCTTTATATTGCGATTTATGGGAGCAGTGTGTTCCCAGTAAATATATGTATATGCTTATTGTATATATTTATGTGTTAATATGTGTACATACACATAAATATACATGTATATATTCATCTACATATATATTTACAATCTGCTGCCCATCGCTGTGCAACTTACCTCCTTCGCTGCGCTATTTCTTATGCCGCATCTCACGGCATGAGAATGAGGCTCCGATTAGAGCCTAAGAAAGCGCACTCCAGCGCATAGCTTCCTAGCAATGCAAACTCAAGGTCGCGTACGCATTGGGCTGCACTGCAAATACCACATATCACAATTGCGTGCGCTGGTTTTACGAGTGGAGCGCAAATATCGCGCTCCACTCGTAACCTGGCCCTTTATCTTATGGAACATTTTTACAAGTCTGAAGTAACTCTCCAAATCATAGTATCTATAACATAACAGAGAAACTGTAGAGTGAATATAGTTGTCATATGACTTCCTGACTAATACAGGAAAGTAGAAATGCTAAGATGAACAAAGATGTAACCATAAACCATTTAAGCGTATGTATATGATCTTATGATTTTTGACTGTGAACAGTGTAAAGGGAAGGGAGATTACACATAAATTCAGTATACTTGAGACCTAATAAAATGTATTGTCTGCATCTGAAAACAGAGACTCATGAAAAGCTGTTTGTTTTTATATAAATCTCAGCTAAAGAGACACTGACAGATGACATTAGATACCATGTGCTATAAAAGTGTAATAGTTAAAAGGACATAACTATATGTGTAGCATTGTATTACTGCACAATTTGTGTGTAAAACCTTCAAAGGGATTAAATGCATAAGTAATTAAAGGGACACTCGAGTCAAAATGAAACTTTCATTATTCAGATAGAGCATGTAATTTTAAACAACGTTCCAATATACTTCCATTAACAAAATGTGCGCAGTCTTTTTATATTTAAACTTTCTGAGTCACCAGCTCTTACTGAGCATGTGCAAGAATTCACAGAACAAGCGTGTATGCAATTGTGATTGGCTGATGGCTGTCACATGGTACGTGTATGCATTTGTGATTGGCTGATGGGTGTCACATGGTTGGGGGGGGAGTGGAAATAGACATAACTTAAAATTGTCAGAAAAAAATATACTGCTCATTTGAAGTTCAGACTAAGTGCTATTGCATTGTCTTGATATCTTGCATTTGTTGATTACGCTGTGTTGACTGGTCCTTTAAAGGGAGTTCCATGTGGGATCTTGATGAACACGACTATTAACTCAATGAACACGACTATTAACTCAATGAAAAATATATGTAGCCACCAATCATCAGCTAGCTCTAAGTAGCCCATTGCTGATGCTGAGTATATGTACATATTCTTTCAGCAACACATAGCATGACAACAAAGTAAATTTGATAGTAGAAGTGTATTTAAAGGGACATGAAACCCATATTTTTTTATTTTGTGATTCAGATAGAGCATACAATGTTAAATAACTTTCCAATGTATTTTTATCCTCTAATTAGTTTCATTCTCTTTGTATCCTTTGGTGAATAGTATACCTAGGTACACGCACAAGCTGCTGATTGGTGGCTGCACATATATGTTGTGTGTGTGTTATTACCTTTTACACTTTCAGGTTTTACTACAATCACAAATAAAATACAAACACATTTAAGAAAAAAAAAATGGCAGCTATCTTGTTGTATATTACTTCTGAAAATTTCAGGCCAAACATAAAAATAGGGCCGTGAAAGTATGTGGTATCATGGCACTGGGTCTTGGGAAAAAAAGTTTGAAGAACCCTGTATTAGAGCTTAATGAGAGCGCTGCTACTATACATATAGTATCACATCCAGTATATCACCCTATAGTAAATACTGACAGATCTGTATGTTTCTTTAAAGGGACAGTAATGTCAAAATGAAATGCTCATGATTAAGATAGACCTGCAATTTTCCAATTTACTTTATCAAATGTGCTTAATTCTCTGGGAGCTAGCTGAACACATCCAGTGAGCCAATGACAGTAGGCATATATGTGCAGACACCAATCAGCAATCTCCCAATAATGAATAGCTGCTTCTGATGCTACCTAGGTATGCTTTTCAACAGAGCACAAAGCATATTAGATAATAGCAGCAAAATGGAAAATTGTTTAAAATCGCATATGCTCTATCTGAATCAGGAACATTTAATTTTGTCTTTACTGTCAGATTAAAGAAACATACAGCTTTGCCAGTATTCCCTAAATGGTAATAAACTGATTTAGATTTAGAATCTGTATATTTTCTGTACTTGGTTGGATAATTCTGTAGCCATAAATAGAGATCTTATAAAATAAAAAAGCCATAAAGGAGAATTGCCTGGTATTTTGGGTCTGGACTGTCCTTATGGATGGGGACAGATTGATATCCTGCAGGAAAGTTCTGTTCTGTTAAAGGCACATTTGGGGCTAAAAGAGGCAACACTTTGGGTAGGCATAGCCCCATATGGCACACTACTGAGTGCTGTCTATTATCAGATAAGCACCACCAGTATTCCTAATATTTTGCATAACCAACATGGTTATATGAGTATATTTTTTACCTCTGTGATTACCTTGTGTCTAAGCCTCTGCAGACTGCCCCTTATCTCATTTATTTTAACAGACTTTCATTTTAGCCAATCATTGCAGACTCATAAATAACACCATGAAAGTGAGCACAATATTTATTTATATGGCACACATGAACTAGTGATGTCTAGCTGTGAAAACCTGTCAAAATGCACTGAGATAAGAGGTGGCCTTCAAGGGCTTAGAAATTAGCATATGAACCTACCTAGGTTCAGCTTTCAACAAAGAATACCATGAGAACAAAGCAAATTTGATGCTAAAAGTAAATTAGAGTTGTATAAAATTGCATGCCCTATTTGAATCATGAATGTTTAATTTTGACTTGACTGTCCCTTTAATATTATTAGTAGAGATGTGCATTAGAACCTAAGAGCAAAGAAGGGGGTATGTCGCGTAGCGATGGGCAGCAATTTTAAATATATATGTATATGAATATAAACATATATCTTTTTGTAATGATTCACAAGTGTCAGCACCACCACAGATTTTACCACCTATCCAAATGCTAACAGCGTGCCCAGGATAGAGTGTAGTCTAACCACCCTAAAGTTTCCATTACCTGATAATCTTCTTGCAAAATATGCCAATGTTTCAAAATAATAGATTTGTCTCCTACTATAGTATGGAGACCATATTGTGCAACAAATGGAACTGAGAATTGTTTGGGTTGGGGAGATTTCTAAAGTAAAAGAGTGTCCATTTCCAACATATTTACTTTCTCCATGTTTAAGGTCCATATTTCCTGTGGGTAACCTCTCCTAAGAAACGTACTAGCCATCTTATCCAGTCTCGATTGGCAAACTAAGGGATCATCTATTATCCTTTTTGTCCGTAATAACTGACTAAAGGGTAAACTCTTAATCATAGCCGGTGAATGAAAGCTATCAGAGTATAATATATTATTCCTATCAATATTCTTTGAGAAAATATCACACCACATTTTTTTGTTTATTTTTATTTTTTTATTATTTTACAATAATTTTTGCTCATTTGCTCTGACTGATGTATACATTTATCATGATACATTAAAATAATGGTATTTTTGGTATTTTTGTATATATATTTATCTGTTATATACATATGCATATATTAACGCATAATATATATGTATATAAGCACTTTTCAGTGGCGTTTTTTTTTTTCTAACACCCCACAACCGCCACTTTTAACCCCTAAAAACTGCCTAGTGGAGTTGTTTTTTACGAGGAAAAAATGCTACATTTTGGGGGCAGAGATTTGATCTCTTTTTAATTTTTGGTGCATTCATTGCTACCGCAAACTCGCGGTAGCTATAACCAGCTACTTGTAATGGCTGGTTATTTATCGCGTGTGCACAAACGATCATTTGCGGGCACGTGATAATTTAGCACTCCACTTGTAATCTAGACCTAAATGTATAATTTCCTGGCTGTAAAAAAAAAAAAAAACAGACTTTTAAAATTAAATAAATATATGTGTGTGAGAATGCTTTTGTTTCCGATCATAAACAGTTAAAGCAACCCCTTTCACACTAGAACAAGAAAATAACTTGCTAGAAAATAATGCTTAAAATGTGTTAAATTACTGTTTCAGTTTACAACACCTGATAAAGATGTGTTTTTTAACAGTCCCATTTGTTAATTACTCCCCCCCCCCATATCTCTGGTTAAAAATGTCAATTAAAATGTGAGATAGCACCAGGGTGTCAGTAAACTTAATATTTATATACCAGATGGTCTTAGAAGGAATCATTTCAGTAACATGCAACTGATAATTAGCCTGGACCCTTGAAACTGAAATAGTTCAATGAATGTAAATTGATCTTTTCTCAAAGACAGGGAAAAACAATCATTTATATGAAAAATCTGTCTTGTGTAAGAGAGAGAAGTAAATAAATATGTCAAAATACTTTGGACAATAATGGTTAATACAAAGTCTACACAGCAATTAAAGGGATGGTGTAATGTAAAATTGTCTTCCCCTTAATGCATTTAAAGGGATTTGTAATACCAGTTGCAGAGTTAAAATGTATGAGAAAATGTTCCTTTGGGTATATTTGTGTATGAAATAACAGTCTGCTAATTGAAACCACAACCCAATCAAATGGATTGAGTTTGCAAACAGAGCAGACCTAGTTAGCTTATATCTCTCAAAATTTGCTCAAAATCCACATTATCTATTGCTCCCAATGAATAGAGAACAATTGAAAATTAACATTTTATTACCTCACTGCCCCACCCCATACTGGGAGTAAAAATATATTCTTAAAATTCTTGTTTACATAGCATTTCTATAATCCGTATGTCAATACTTAAGTATTGAAAATATTAGTAGAGGTGGGGATACAACTGGCCCACATAGAGTATTGCAAAAATTACATGTTCTAACAAGTTACAGCCTGTCATTTTTGTACTTCAATGTCCCTTTAAATGTATCTTAACGTATGCATTGTCCTCCAGCAGTTTTTTTTTTCAGTTATGTTATATAATTAAGCCATATGCATCTCAACATATGTCTCTTATAAATTTGTTGTGCATTAAAGGGAAATTAAACACAATGGGATAGATTACAAGTGGAGCGGGATATAACGCTCCTGCACAAACTACGCTAGAAGTAAGCTTTTTGCACGTGTTAGGCAGCACTCAAATTAAAAAGTAAAAGGTTTTCGCTCGCATGATAACCTGGTGCCTACAAAAAGCCGAATATCTCAATTGCTTTAAAGTAATCCCCACTGAAGTCAGTGGAGCAAAATAAGTGAAAAAAAATCACCCTACTCGCACGCAAACCCGATTGCATATTCTCATGTGCGCTAAATCGACATGAAAATATTTTACATTCCAATGTTCTTCACATAGCAGAATATGTTCTATTTATTCATAATTAAATATTTGTACATATATCTGATGGTATTTTGGTACGATATACAGTATATCTATAATAAAATAAATATAGTAAAATTATAACAGTGTGTAAAATCAAATAAAAAATGTGATATAAAACAAAAAATAAAACCATACAACACCATGCACTAAAACGACATGGAACAATGTTCAAAGAAATATATTTATACCTATATATATAGATATATACAGATATACATATAGGAATATTTATTTAAAAATACATTTAACATATTTCTAAGTGCAGAGCATTGGAATGTGAAATATTTACAGTAAATAAATACACAGTTAAAGGGCCATAATACCCAAATGTTTAAACACTTGAAAGTAATGCAGCATAGCTGTAAAAAGCTGACTAGAAAATATCACCTGAACATCTCTATATAAAAAAGAAAGATATTTTACCTCAAAAGTTCCTCAGTAGCCACATCCCATTGTAAAGGATTTCTAAGCAGCATTTTAGTGTGTCTGTCCTGGGACATCTTAGGGGATGAGCCTCGTGAACTCTCATATTATTTCACCAATCAGGTAAAGGAAGCTTACTATGAAATCTCATGAGAGTTAAGTCAAATCTCATGAGATCACAGTAAGAGTTCATGACCTCAGCACTGCTGATGCTGATTGGCTGCTGTTCATTTCTTCATTTTTTTAAATTTTTACCTGCATCTGGGAGCAGGCGAAGTATAACTTTTTACACAGAACTTACTCTGCTGAGCTGAGGAAATTGTGAGGTAAAATATCTTCCTTTTTTACATAGAGATGCTCAGGTGATATTTTCCTGTCAGCTTTTTACAGTTATACTGCATCAGTTTCAAGTGATTTAGCATATGAGTATTATGTCCCATTAAACATTTTATTGCATACATATGATGTTACATGTTTTCATCTACTTAACTGCAAAGGGTTCAAATGTCTATATGTTTATATTATTATTTTATTATTATTCTTTATTTATAAAGCGCCAACAGATTCCGCAGCGCTGTCCATGGGTACAAGGATAAAAGTACAACAGAGAAAGAATACAATAAAAGACAAAATTTTACAGACAAATACAGGGGGAATTGAGGGCCCTATTCCTGTGGGAATTTACAATCTAGATGTCTGTAAATACTTATATACACATATAAATACATATGTATGCACAAAAAACATTTATATACAGTGTACATACAGTATATATATATATATACACACACACATACATATCCATATTTAGACATGTAAATGTATGTATCTGTATGTAAGTAGACCTTTACCTGCCTTTTTTTTCTAACACCTGAGACCTCATTATAATTACTATTATACTTTATTTATGAAGCGCCAACATATTCCGCAGCTCTGTCCATGGATACAATTCATTTAAATAAAACAATATAAAACCGTGGGAACTTACAATCTAGAAGGGTAGGAGGTTGAGAAACAGGAGGTGAGGCCTGCAAGATTGAGAAAGATGTTAATACAGAGTTAGTTAAGGGAAATGTTAGGTAAGTGAAATTAATTTATTATTGAGTTGGGTGGTAGGCTTCCTTGAACAGAAAAGTCTTCAGAGAGCATTTAAAGGACCAGTCAACACAGTAGATTTGCATAATCAACAAATGCGAGATAACAAGACAATGCAATAGCATTTAGTCTGAAATTCAAATGACTAGTAGATTTTTTTCTGACAATTTTAAAAGTTATGTCTTTTTCCACTCCCCCTGTACCATGTGACAGCCATCAGCCAATCATAAATGCATACACGTACCATGTGACAGCCATCAGCCATTCACAAATGCATACACACTTATTCTTGAACATGTTCAGTAGGAGCTGGTGACTCAAAAAGTTTAAATATAAAAAGACTGTGCACATTTAGTTGATGGAAGTAAATTGGAAAGTTGTTTAAAATGTCATGCTCTATCTGATTAATGAAAGTTTAATTTTGATTGAGTGTCCCTTTAAAGGAAGAAAGATTAGGACAAAGCCTGACAGCAGGAGGGAGAGTGTTCCAGAGGGTAGGTGCTGCACGACAGAAGTCCTGCAGTCTAGCATGAGAAGAGGTAATAGTCGTGGATGCAAGGAGCAGGTCATTGTTGGATCTTAGTGGGTGGTTTGGAGTATACTTGTTTATTAGAGAGGCTAGGTAGAGGGGAGCGGCGTTGGTGAGAGCTTTGTATGTAAGGGTGAGAATTTTGAATTTAATTCTGCTGTGAATGGGGAGCCAATGAAGGAACTCACAGAGAAGTGCAGCAGATACAGAGTGATATATAATAATTCAAGTTCAATTTGTAATGTATATTGATTGGCAAAGCCAAAAAAAAAAATTGTTTTTTAACATTTCACCATATATAGATACACTAATTATTGTGGGTGAAAATTTTAACTTTGTGCCTTGTGTAATCCTGGATAGATTTAAGGATCCAAACTGTATTAAAAAATGTGTCTTCAACCTCATTCTTGGTTCTGACTTTTGGAAGGTCAGAATCAAGAATGAAGGTGAAGATACATTATATTATTTAATCATATTATTTTGAAGGATCAAAATATTTTTGATATTTGGAGAGTAAAGAATCCAATAAATAGAGACAACACATGGAGGTCAAAATCTCATAATACACTCTTTTTGATTGGCTTATTTTTAATCTCAAGAAATCGTATTTCATTAAACTAAAATCCACACTATTACCATGTCAGATCATGGCCCAATTGGTTTATTACTAGATTTGGGAGGTTTTTTTAATAAACATAATTATTTTTTGTTCCCTAGATATTTAATAAATTCAATTCATTTTTTTTTTAAATTTAGAATTGAAATAGAATAAGTTTGTGCTAATTTCTAAATCCTTTCTTCCAGATCTTATACATTGTGACAAAGTGGGAAGTATTCAAGCAAGATCAGCTACTAGAAATACAAGATGTATTTTACATATAATAACAAATTACTTTGATGAGGATATAAAGTTAGGTGTACATTTAAAACCAGGTTGTATTGATATCACTAGATGCTGAAAAAGCATTTGATAGTGTTGAATGTTAACATTTGTTTTATACTTTAGGACAGTTCAAGTTTAAAGACCCTTTTCTAAATTTTATTTAAACTATTTACTCAGTAGCATGGGTTTCAATAACTATCCATCTCCTAGGTTTGAACTTAAAAGGGGTACTAGGCTGGGGTGTCCTCTTTTACCCTTACTTTTTAATCTTATGCTAGAACCCTTTTTTAATAATCAAATGAAGGATTGTCAACTATTTTTATTTGCAGTGTAAATTATCTTGAAAATGATACATGATTTAGTAAAGATCTCTGGTTATAAAGTTAACCTGGAGTAATCCGAGATTATGTGGTTAAATAAATCAAATAATGTTGATAATGATGGATTTCAATTTGAAGAAGAAGAGTTGTTTAACTTATTTGGGCATGAATATATCAAAAAAATCCTCTGAAATGGTACAACTTTAATATAAGTAAATTATTAAATAAGATTGAGTTGGATTTTAAGAAATGGAAAATCAACCAATGTTCTTATCAGGTGGAATACATTTTATTAAAACAATAATTTTACCAAGAGTCCCCTTAACAGATGTTCCCTTTAATGATTACTAACTCTGATATTAAGAAGCTATATCAGACTTTTAAAATTATTTTTATGGAGAGGGGAAAAACCTTGTTTGAGTATCAGGAAATGAACGCTTCCATATTACGCCCACGGTACGTTTTTTTATACTGAGATAGGAAGACATTGGGAAGTTCTAGGAATCACATTTTATATAATGATATTGTGTCAACATGAAAAAATACACAATGTAAAAAATTATGATAAATAAAATACCTACTGATTCTAGTGAAGCTGACTTCATACCTGGTATGAGTTGTGGAATTTGTTTTCTCTTCAATGGGAAAGGAATCAATAGAGTCCCTGATTTGTAAATGCCAAGATTATAAAAAGTTATGTCTAATTGCACGCTTCCTGTATCATGTGACAGCCATCAGCCAATCACAAATGCATATAAGTATATAATCTGTGAATTCTTGCACATGCTCAGTAGGAGCTGGGGACTCAAAAAGTATAAATATAAAAAGACTGTACACATTTTGTTAATGGTGGTAATTGGAAAGTTGTTCAAAATGGCATGCTCTACCTGAATCATGGAAGTTTATTTTTGACTTGAGTGTTCCTTTAAGTAATAGACCTCCAAACTTAACTTCTTTAAAACAACAATTACTGTGTTGATTGATGAACAATATGATACACTGAGTGATGTATGCAGAATATATTTAAAAAAATATTTCTCATTTCACCTGTCTGGCATATTTATTTATAATTCTTTCAATCGCAGTTTTAAAAATTGGGAAGTATGTTGAAAAAAGAAAATTCTCTTGGAGAAACTGAAGTATGTAAAATAAAATGTTAAAAAAAAATTTAGAAAGTTGTTTAAAATTGTATGCTCTATTTCAATCATGAAAGAAAAATTATGGGTTTTATGTCCCTTTAATTATTATTATTGATTTTTTTTTTTTTGCTTTTTGGAAATGCTTACATTGCAATTTTCCAGCATTGATTTGTTTTGTGATAAACAAGTTATGGTTTTAGCCATCTAATATTTTGTGATTAATATATTTAAAGGGACAATCTACTCCATAATTGTTATTGTTTAAAAAGATAGATAATCCCTTTATTACCCATTAACCAGTTTTGCATAATCAACATAGTAATATTAAAGGGAAACTGAACCCATTTTTTTTTCTTTTGTGATTCAAAGAGAGCATGCAATTTTAAACAACTTTCTAATTTACTCCTATTATCAAATTTTCTTCATTCTCTTGGTGTCTTTATTTGAAATGCAAGAATGTAAGTTGCCGGCCCATTATTTGTGAACAACCTGAGTTGTTCTTGCTGATTGATGGATAAATTCACCCACCAATAAACAAGTGCAGTCCAGTGGCTGAACCAAAAAAACACAAAAAAGCTTAGATGCCTTCTTTTTCAAATAAAGATAGCAAGAGAACAACGAAAAATTGATAATAAGAGTAAATCTGAATCACAAAAAGAAAAAATTTCGGTTCAGTGCCCCTTTAATATACTTTTTACCTATGTGATTAACTTGTATCTAAGCCTCTGTAGACTGCCCCTTATCTCTTTTGACAGACTTTAATTTTAGCCAGTTAGTATTGACTCATAAAAAACTCCACGGAAGTGAGCACAATGTTATCTATATGGCACAGATGAACTAGCACTATCTAACTGTAGAAATTGTCATAATGCATTGAGATAATAGGAGGTCTTCAAGGGCTTAGACATTAGCATACAAACCTACCTAGGTTAAACTTTCAACATAGAATAACAAGAGAACAAAGAACATTTGATGATAAAAGTAAATTGGGAAGTTGTTTAAAATTACACTAGACTGACCCTTTAAATACTGCCCATTCAGGTTAAATATATGATTTTTTTTAGAGTTTAACGTCATTAGTAATAAAAAAAAAGCAGTGTTCTCATGGAAAGTAATTTAGAGAAGAGTATTTCTCTGCTGTGATGTAATACACAACACATGTTTCTTTTGAAGTTATAAATATATTTAATTAATTCCCTTTCTTTTCCCAACTAAAAGGAAGGTAAAACTAAAATTGAAAGTTTCATGATTCAGAGTGTGTAATTTTAAGAAACTTTAAATGTACTTTGTTATCTTGGTATCATTTGTTGAAAAGCATATGTACATATAAGCATATGTACAATAACCTACTTGGAGCTACCTGGTAATCGGTGGCTACAGACATTTGTCTCTTGAAACTGTCTCATCAGATGAGTTAAGTTAGCTCTCGAGATTACTTTAACTATGTATTTAATCCCTTTGCAGATCTTAAAAATATACTTATATGAAAGCAATAGTACAATAATAAAATACTCTAACATATAGGAGACATTTATTTTTGCACTTTTATGTTTCTTTAAACAAACCTGAAAGTTAAAATTAAAATTTCAAGATTCAAATAGATTTCACAAAAAAACAACTTGTGTGACTATTTAAAAGGGAATCTGTAAAGCCGTCCCCACAATTGGTACAGTTTGATTATGGTCAAGTTTAATTTAAGAAAATTAAATGTTGAGACCGCTCAGATCCCAAATGCTGTGTCACAACACTCAATGGTGTGCAGATATGTAAAAAGAAATGGGGAGGTAGGGCAGCACTTTTCTAAGAAGAGATCTGTAATGTTCATAGCAAAAAATAAATGCAACCATATTAAATAAGGATAAACATCCTCTTGGTTTTATTGGTTGAATGGCATACCTAAGTAGGCTCAGTTGCAGTAATGCACTACTGGCAGTTAGCTTGTGATTGGTGGCTACACATATGCCTCTTGCTATTGGCTCACAAGATGAAATCAGCTAATTTACAGTAGTACATTGCTGTTCTGGAGCTGTTTTTAACTATGCATTTAACTCTTTGCATGGCTTATACAAAATTCTATATAAGTAACTGTGCAAGAATGAAAAGCTGTAAAAATAAAATAATAAAGTAAATGGCATTTAACACATAAACTGTGATAGTTAATACACATTTATGAAACTTGCTTGGTGCAGAGGCCTAAGAATTTCACAAAGTGCCACCCTTATAGGGACAGGAAACCCCAAACTTTTTTTTCAAGATTTTGATAGAACATTCAATTTTAAGCAACTTTCAAATTTACTTATGTTACCAAATTTGCTTCATTTTCTTGTTATCCTTTGCTGAAGAAACAACATTGCACTACTGGCAGCTAGAGGAACACATCTAGTCAGCCAATCACAAGAGACAAATGTGTGCAGGCACCAATCAGCAACTAGCTTCCACTAGTGTAGGATATGTACATATTCTTTTTAAGCAAGGGATACTAAGAGAATGAAGCACATTTCAAATTAGAAGTGAATTTAAAAGTGCATTAAAATTACATTCTCTATCTGAATCTTGCAAGTTTACTATTGATTTTCCTACCCCTTTAACATTTATTGCTCCATTTGTGTGTGTGTGTGTATATATATATGATATTTACTAAAAACTATGCTTTAACCCCTGAGTGTCTGGAGTTGTCTTTGAGTGTGGGCTTTGAGCTGACCTGCTGAAACAACAAGAGTGCATATTCCAATTCCACAACTAGCAAGCTTGCAGGGTCAGGACCACACTAATGTGGCTTTCAAATGAAATACTTTGAATATTTACTTAATCTTTTAACCCCTTCATTACCAAAGCATGCAATATATCATAAACAGCCAGTAGGTTCAATTATGCTTTAAACTGTGCTTGGAAAGCCATCAAATGTTTCCTTACCATTTAAAATGACCTGGATATAATACATATACAGTAGTTGCAGTCCTGCGCTCAAGAGCTTGCACTCTAGAGCACAAAGCTTAATGTTTAACTGGGTACACAGTGACCATATCAAGTGTCATCTACCATCTAGTAAAATGGCAGGGAGGGATCTTGAGCCCCCCATTCCTTTAGATTCTAAATTGATCTATGTTAACCCCTTGGTAACCTGGGAATATTAACATTATTAATAATTGCTTGTAAAGGGGAGTATTATGTATATAGCCAAATGCAGCGTGGGTCCTGACCCAAACAACTTGCATTCTACAGCAGGCGCCTTAGTGCTTTCCTGGCACTGACCAACTCCCAAGTGCCATCCATCACCTATGTGAGGTACAACAAGGAGAGCAGTGTGCGCGTCCCCCAGCTGGGGAGGAGGGTCTGCCACATTGCCAGGAGCAGTATGGCCCTCCTTTTTAGTGACGTCCTCAGCCTGTGTGAGGGAGGGAGGGAGGCAGCAGGCTGGGGGCAGGCAGCGAGCAAGCAGGCAGTGAGGGCAGCAGGCAGCCTGGGCTCACTCAGTGACCATGGTGCCAGCCTCATGCCCCCGCAGACTGGCCAGGCGCTCCCGTTCTGCCATCCTGGCAGCGTTAACCGTGCTGCTCATACAGACCCTCATTGTGTGGAATTTTAGTAGTTTGGATTCTGGGGATGAACACCGGGGAGGAGGCGGCGGCGGCAACCGGGAGAAGAGGGACCGGGGCACCCACAGAGATGACTCCCGGGAGCAGCAGCAACATGCAGCACAGCACAAGGCTCTGGTAGGTGCATCACCAGCTGGGCATCATCCTTATATCAGTATAGCCATTATCATCACCCTAGCCTAGTATCCTAATCCCCAGCCTGGGCATTACCTTACCCAACAGCCTGTGCATTACTCTAACCCTCAGTATGGACATTACCTTACCCAACAGCCTGGGCATTATTCTAACCCTCAGTATGGGCATTACCTTACCCAACAGCCTGGGCATTATTCTAACCCTCAGTATGGGCATTACCTTACCCAACAGCCTGGGCATTATTCTAACCCTCAGTATGGGCATTACCTTACCCAACAGCCTGGGCATTATTCTAACCCTCAGTATGGGCATTACCTTACCCAACAGCCTGGGCATTATTCTAACCCTCAGTATGGGCATTACCTTTACCAACAGCCCGGTCATTACCTCACCAACAGCCTGGGTATTTCCTTACCCAACAGCCTGAGTATTAATTACTCTGACCCTCAGTATTGGAATTATATTTACCAACAGCCCTGGCATTACCTTACCCAACAGCCTGGGCTTTACCTTACCCAACAGCCTGGGCATTACTCTAACCCTCAGTATGGGCATTACCTTACCCAACAGCCTGGGCATTACTCTAACCCTCAGTATGGGCATTACCTTACCCAACAACCTGGGCATTACTCTAACCCTCAGTATGGGCATTACCTTACCTAACATGGGCATTACTCTAACCCTCAGTATGGGCATTATGCTCATTCACAGCATAGACATTATCTTCACACTATCCTATCATCCTAACCTCCAGCCCGGGCATTATTCTAATCTAACCTACAATATGGGCTTTATCCCCATCCTCGCATATACATTATTTTCACCTTATCCTACATATTATGCAAATCCAATGCCTGGGCATTATCACCCCTACCTTTGTATGGGTATTATACTAAACCCCACAGGCACAGTTTTGTATTAACATAATCCCCTATCTGGGTACTATTCTCACCCTCAGTGTAGGCATTACCCCCTAACCTGAATATGATGCTATTCCCTAGTCTGAGTATTGCATTATACTAACCTTCAATATTGGCATTATCCTAAATCCACTCTGGGTATGATTCTGGCTAGTATGCATTCACATAGCCCATGGGTACACATGTGAGGCATTTCTGGATCAATGGGCTATTTCCTATTTCATAAAATGAAAATATTCTGATGTGTTTTTTTATTATTATTCTTAAACTATGAAATGATTAAATGTTTTTTAATGGATATTGTGTAATTGTATGCAGTTTTACATATTTTGTCTAATATATATATATATATATATATATATATATATATATATATATATATATATATATATATATATAATCTACAGCTCTATTTATCTGTCTGTCTATCTATCTGTATTATTGCAATAAACTTAGCAGAATCATGGCTACAGGTTCCCTCCATATGCAACTTATGCCATGCAGTTGCTTAGATCCTATAATAGTCCTGGCATGAGCATCACTGCCACTTGAGTGAGCCTAAATGCAGAGCTTCCCCCCCACCCAGCCCCCAGTCATTCAGTTTGCCTGGAGAATGCTGTTCTCTTTATTTATGGGAATGAGATTTCTGCTGCAGGGTCATGTGTGGTCCCTTGTATTTTTGTAGCTGTTCTATGTTTGGATTCTGTTTCTGCTATGGAAGATCAGGCATGATTTAGTGCAGAGTGAAGTGGAGCTTACAGCTTTGTCACTCATGTTTCATGTGTCTGGTCTATCATAAGAAAGTGACAATAAGCACACATGGAGCTGCCGCATTGGGTATCTGAGTCATTTTTTATGGCTTTGAGATGCAGGTCACACACTGGGCTTTCACCCTTTTACTCTACATATGCTGGTGCCAATAGTGTGTGTGTGTGTGTGTGTGGGGGGGGGGGGGGGGGGCATTGCCTCTAAGCAAACCAGGCATACCATGGGATTTGTTGTTTATATTGTAAAAATGTAGGTCCTTGAAATTATTTTGGTATGGTTCTCTTAACACTGTTAGATTATATAGAAGAGAATGAGATATTAGCAGAAGATATGTATAGTTTTTAAATCTGACTCTGTCTTCAGCTGTAAAATTTTCCATCCTAGCTATGAGGTTTTTGCCATCTTGTTTTGGACTGTCAGTCATTATTGCTTGTTTTTTCTTAGGAGTGTATTGCCTGCTTTTGGGGTCTCTTTGCCAAATGGGGTCTTCTGTATAAGAGATTTTGCATGCAGAAGGCTTTTAACCCTTTAACTCTTCGAGTGCTGCAATTCATATCAATGGTTTACATTGTTCTCTGGCAAATACGTAGTTAAAATCAGAATATACACACAACAGTGATGAATTTAAGTGGTTTTATGGAATGAAAATAATGCTCCCAAATTAGCATCTCATGCATGGTACAAACCTACTACTTTAGCTCTCTCTGGCTATTAAGAGGTTATTTTTTTTGTGGTCACATTTGACTTCTTTCAGTTGAGTAATTAAAGACAATGCAGAGGCTTATACATGAATTCTGTTTTGCATTTGCACACATATACAATGATTATTACATAACAAAATTATGAAAAGCACATTTGAGATTTTTTTGGAGTATGTTTATGGAGCTGGAAATATTGGTTTGGCCAGATAAGTAACCCAGAAGTTGTTGTGCTGCCCAGCAATTTTAGCAATCCCTTAAAAAAAAAAAAAAAGCTTGCATGTTAACTCTTTCTTGGTGCCTTGGTTTACTTCAGCATGGCTAGATAAAATATAATGAGCAGTTATTAACTTACACAGGGACTGTGTGTGCTTGTATAACTGATATGGTTTCACATCTCTGGTTGAGTGGCCCCATCTTCTGTGAGAACACAAGACACCTGGTAGTCACTCATGCAATAACGTGGCTGTTCCACCACGTGAAAATGATAAACCCAACATGTGTTTAAAATATTCTCCTGGTCAGAAGAATTTCAGTATCACCCCCCCCCCCCCCCTGCCTGTTCTTATGAGATGTTTACAGTATAGCTGATTTAAAATGCATTGCATATCTTAATGTATTTGAGTACCTATGGTGTTTGCTTTAACATTGGCTGGTGAGATAAAAAAATCCAATTTTTAAATAAATTTGGGGAAAGTGCATAGGTAACTAATTACTCTTATTTGTAAAATGTTTTTTTAACCTTGCATCATGATGGTTTGTATATGTATAGCCAACCTCCAACTGGTATGTCTCTAGAAAGGGTTAATTGAGTAAGGGTTAGGCGAGCTCACCCCTGTTCTCATTAGCAACATTTTTATATAGGTTGTAATTTGCAACCATAATATGGGTCCATATTATAAATGATATTAAACGCATCACATATATTTCAGTAGGACTCAGCTATTTAGTCTGCCTTGACATATGTACATTTGGATATAGGTAACTGGGGAGTGGTACAGCACATGGATCCAAATACATTTTTTATATTTTGCCCTTCAGATCAGGGGTCCTATAGAGTTGCTGGGGGGGGGGGCGCTCTATTACCCTCCATCATTTTTAGTACCCTAAACTACAAAGGTGCTAGATGGCCTGAATTTCAAGGCAATCCCTTTTTTTTTTTTAGAAATCCAATGCTCTACTCAGAAGCAGAGAGTTTAATGAAGAGGCAAAAGGAAATCAATTAAAGAGGGAGAAAAATATTTATATAATAATAATAATAATAATAAAAAAAAGACAGGCATATGTAATAGATAAAAACAATTGCATTATCATGTTTTAGCTTTTGTGGTCACTTCTGAAGGCACCAAAAATATTTTACTGGAAACTGCAATTATAACAAATAAAATAAAAAATAAAACAAATGTATATATATATGTCTGTTTGTTGGATCTCCAGTCTGTAACATTAACCATAGGATGAATTTCTAGGAGTGAAATTTTCCAATAGTGTCTGACAGATGTTGTCTTGTGAGTGAGTTTGTATCACATTCATTCGATTTCCTTTGAGAGGATTTAAGATTGTAGAGTTGCTACTGAAACCAGTAACCGTCTGTACTTTTTCATTCAGCTGAATAGGGAAAATACCAAATGAAGCTTTTGTGTGTGTTCTGTCTTGCGATAGTCGGAATCAATGCAATTCCACAGTTGAAACTGCATAATGTTTTTAATACCGCATTCTTCAATATCTGTTCCTTTTGCCCTAAAGTTCCAAAGCAGAAAAGAGCATCAAAGCTTGAATACTAATAAGCTTCACACACAAAAAAAATATGTATGGAAACAATGGGACAAAGAAGTTTGCTGCATATAAGATCAGGGTCAAGACAAGGGTTGTAGTTCCTCAGGAAAGATAAATCGACATTAAATGGATATAAAACAGTCAGTTTCATTGTTGTAATAAAAAATAAACACTAAACAGTGAGGTTATATTATATAGAAATCATCACAGTATTTATTATTTATCATTTTAAAAGTATTTTACCATTTATTTCCTTTTTTAACTTAATTTGTGTGGGGTCCATTACTTTCTGTAACAGCCACGCAAGGGGGCTGTGGTCTCTATGGAAAGGAAAAGGAACAGCTCTTTGCTTTGAAGTGGTTGCTAGGAGACACCTGCCCTAGCTCCAGTCAGTTTCTTGTCCATACACAGTAAAAGACTTTTGCAGCTAAAATCATGTGACAGTAGAATTTAAGTTATATAATGGTAGCTCCCTTATCTCACTGAAGACAATGGCTACACTGATAATTTCCAAGTACTCATTTAGCAGAAAAACAAGTATATTAATTGATTGTAGGCATGTGCATCCAGTGATTTGTTTTCAACCTTATTATTTTTTTTTCATGTAGTCCAGGGGTTAACAAATGCATATCAGATTTATGAGCCAACAAGTTTATTGGGGTTCAGACTTACAATTTTTAAGGGAGTGATTATTATTATTATTATTATTATTATTATTATTATTAACATCATCATTCATTTCTATAGTGCCCATTATCCTGTTGATATTCTTTGTTGAAAAGCATACCTAGGTAGCTCAGGAACATGCAATGTTGTTACATTGTTGCAAACACTACTGACATATACTGCTCAAGATATATGCATGATCTTAAGCATATCTAGATATGCTTTTTTTTTTACCAATTCTACCAGAAAGATAAAGTAAATTTATTAATAAAAACATGTTAGATTTATTTTAAATTGTACATGCTATCAGTCATCAAAGTTTATTTAGAATTTTATTTTATGATTCAGCTCCAACATACAATTTTAAACAAATTTCCAATTTACTTCTGTTATTTAATTTGCTTTGTTCTTTGGTATCCTTTGTTGTAAACAAACTTGAAGAAAAGAATCAGAGAGAAAGAAAATGAATCATTAATCATCTAATGTCGAATTAAGAAATGATATATAGAAATATGGGAACATAGATTTTGCCAGCAGATAGCCAAATGTCCCATTGCAACTGCCCATATTTATTTCTGAAGTATAAGCTTAAATTATATATTTTTTTGCCAAGTTTTACACATATCCCCACTAAAAAAAGTTAATAAAAAGCTCTAGAAAGTACCCCAAATAACACAGATTTTGGGGAACTAATGGGAATTGGAAAGCCCACACTTTTAATATTTTAAATTCTGATTTGTACTGTATATAGTCATACCCACTGCTCTTTTGTTTATATTCCAGTATCATATTAATAAATTATTTTTTTATATTAATGTTCTATTTTATTTTTATATGACTCAAACTGCACTTCATGTTTTTAATAAACTTAATAGTTAACATGAAAATAAAAGTAATTATTATATTACCAAAGCACTTGGAACACGCACATTCTTGAGGGATATTACGTTTCTCTTTAGTGATACAATAACTCAAATTCACAAACATCCACTTGGACATATCTCATCATTTATTATTTTATATATTAGATTCACTGTAATGTGAGGGATCTCTCCAAAACTTTGTAAAATACCTACATAGGCTACTTTAGGAATGGGAGATATTTATCTCACAAAAAGACTTGTGTGTGCTGTATGTGAATATAGGCTCGTGTGTGCTGTACTTTAGCAAATTCACTGACAGTTAAACAGTTTTTTCTACTTCCTCATAGCCTTTAAAGGGACATAAAACAAGTTGGGATAGAGACAAAATAATATAATATGTACTTTAATTACTTGACCTGCAAATGTATACTGCAGTGCCTCGCTATTAACCCTTTAGTTTTAGTTTCTGAATTGTTCAGCTCTAACTCCCCCCACACATTTCTTTCTATGGCTGTAGCTATATATTTTGTTGTTTTGGTAAAATGCAGAAGTGAATAGGGATTATCTGCTGGAGCATGCCTAGAAGCTGTTAACTCAGTTAAAATACAATGCCTGTGTCTAAACACTGATAAGGGGGGTGGAGTTAACTGCTCCAGACAGCACAGCTTTATAACTAATTTTCCTTATTTTTGAAAATTATTTTAAAATACTTGCCAGCAAGTTTTAAACATTTTTTTAATGCAAACTATTTTTTTACTTAATTAGCCCTTTTAGGATATGCACAGATCTCAACCTGTTTTATGGCACTTTAAGGGACCATCAAACACAATTTAATGGTACAGTAGCTGATGTCAAATTTAAATAAGAACATTTTAGGAAAATAATATTTTCAAACTCTGGTGACGTCATGCTAGCTCACAGCTGGCAATGAGTACCAGTCACAGTACAAGGTCGCAACTGTGCTGCATGCTAACATTAATTAGTGGCTACTTGCATATGTCACTTCTGATTGGTTTGCTGGCTGCGTCCTGTATGTATTGATGCTCCTGAGCGCAACTTGAACTATTTTGTTAACCCTATTTCACATAGTTATAAGGAGTTTTCATTTAGTAATGAAATGTTCTAACAAATTTGAGAATTTCAGTTGTTTTTACATTATAATGTAACAATACAATCTTATGCAATTAATGTTAAAGGACCACTCAATGCAGTAGAAATATTTAATTAAAGGGACACTGTACCCAAAAATTTTATTTTGTGATTCAGATTGAGCATGAAATTTTAAGCAAATTTTGAATTTACTCCTATTATCAAATTTTCTTCATTCTCTTTGTATCTTTATTTGAAATGCAAGAATGTAAGTTTAGATGCCGGCCCATTTTTGGTGAACAACCTGGGTTGCCCTTGCTGATTGGTAGATAAATTCATCCACCAATAAAAAAGTGCTGTCCAGAGTACTGAAACCAAACAAAAGCTTAGATGCCTTCTTTATCAAATAATGATAGCAAGAGAACGAAGGAAAATTGATAATAGGAGTAAATTAGAAAGTTGCTTAAAATTGAATGCTCTTTCTGAATTACAAAAGAAAAAAAATTGGGTTCAGTGTCCCTTTAACAAGTGCATAATAACAAGACAATGATTCAACACCTACTCTGAATTACAAATAAGCAGTAGATTTTTTTATGACAAATTTAGTTTTTCTCCTATTTTCCGGCCCCCTGTGTCATGTGACAGACATCAGCCAATCACAGATTAGTATACGTATACCCTGTGAGCTTGTGCACATGCTCAGTAGGAGCTTGTTTCCCAGAAAGTGTGAATATAAAAAGACTGTGTAATATTTGATAATGGAAGTAAATTGGAAAGTGTCTTAAAACTTAAAGGGACAGTCTACACCAGAATTGTTATTGTTTTTAAAGATAGATAATCCCTTTATTACCCATTCCCCAGTTTTGCATAACCAACACAGTTATATTAATATACTTTTGACCTCTTTGATTACCTTTGTATCTAAGCCTCTGCAGACTGCTCTCTTATTTAAATTCTTTTGACAAACTTGCATTTTAGGCAATCAGTGCGGGCTCGTAGGAACTCCACGTGCGTGAGCACAGTGTTATCTATATGAAACACATGAACTAACACCCTCTAGTGGTGAAAAACTGTCAAAATGCCCTCAGATAAGCAGCCTTCAAGGGCTTAGAAATTAGCATATGAACTTCCTAGGTTTAGCTTTTAACTAAGAATACCAAGAGAACAAAGCAAAATTGGTGATAGAAGTAAATTGGAAAAATGTTTAAAATTAATGCCCTATCTGAATCATGAAAGTTTGTTTTAGACTAGACTGTCCCTTTTAATGCTCTATCTGAATCATAAAAGTTTATTTTTACTTGAGTGTCCCTTTAAGAGTAAGAGCTGTTTAAAGGGGCATTAAACTCATAACAGTACTCTACATTGCAAAATAAATATTTAAAAAATCATTTAACTCTAAGTTATTTCTTAGCATAATTTAGAAAGTTTTGCAAACCAGGTGTAGCTTCTTGGAAATCTTGGTTGAATCTTTTGCTGCAGTCAGTAAGGTACATGAATAAATGAGCTTGTGTTCTAATCTAACACATGTGTAGAATGTTTCAGATATTTTTTTTCCTATACATATGTATAATGGAGACTCTCCAGCCTCTTTAGAGAAAGTTCAACTAAAACAATGATGAATGTATATTGTAACAACGTTTCATTTTATTTAAATGGACAGTAAAGTTCAAATTAAAGGGGCAATAAGTCAAAATTAAACTGTCATGATTCACATAGGACATACAATTTTAAACAATTTTCTAATTTACTTTTATGATCTTATTTGCTTTGTTCTCTTAGTGTCTTTTGTAGAAAAGCATACAAAGGTAGGCTCAGGAGCAGCAATGCACTACTGGGAACTACCTGCTGATTGGTGGCTGCACATATATTACCTCTTGTCATTGGCTCATCTGATATGATCAGCTAGCTCTCAGTAGTGCTCCGTCAACAAAGGATACCAAGAGAATGAATCACATTATAGAAGTTACATGGAAAGTTGTTTAAAGCTGCACACTCCCTAATTCATGAAAGAAAAAAAAATGATTTTTTTGTCCTTTCTGATAGAGCATGCAATTTTACAACTTAATTATCTTGCTATCCTTTGTTGAAGAGTAAGGAGCAGCAATGTATTACTTGGAGCTAGCTGAACATATCTGGTGAGTCAATGACAGGGGGCATATATTTGCAGCTACCAATCACAGATAACTCCCTGTACTACATTGCTGCTTCTGACAATGGGAAAATTGTTTACATTTACATGGTCTGTCTAAATTATAACCATTTAATTTAGCCTTTTCTGTCCCTTTAAAAGGAGATGAAATGATGATATTAATGTCCCTTTAAGAGGGGTGATCTAACTCAGGCAGTAAGTAGGAAATTGGATACTTAGTTTATAAATAAAGCTGTGTAACCATAATAGGCTTCATTTTTTTAAAACATTAAATTACCTAGTGACTCTAAACGTTTACACATATATATGTTTTGACAGTTTTTTTTATTTGCTCCGAAATAAAACAACCAACTTGTATTCTGTTTATAACTTTTTTGCAGGCAATTAGATACATATAATAAGCTTTTGTTATGACTGCTGAAGTCAGCGTTTCTTTCTATCACACAATGAAAAAAATGAAATGGTAGATTGAATACACTGAATTGAATGTAAGCAAGTCTTGCAATCTTTGTTAGTATGCTATTTATATGAAATGGTGCATTCTGATTCTCAGGGTTGTGTTAAAAGGGACATTATACTTTTAAACCATTGATTGACAGAAATCTGCATCGCATTGTCTAGCAATGTTTTGCAGCTATCTATGGCAGCCAATGGGTTAAATAACTGAAAACAAATCCTTTCTTATTTATTGTACAAAATGAATTACATGAATTCATTGTAGTAAACAGAGTACAGAGCTGCCACCCTTCATTATGGCTAGATACAGTGTTGTGGACTCAAGTCATATGACTTGGACTTGAGTTCCAAATTTGGTGACTTGCGACTTGACTCAACATAATCAAAGAAGACTTACGACTGGACTTAGACTTTGATAACAACGACTTGCGACTTGACTTGGACTCAACCCCTCTGACTTGGAGAGACTTTATACTGTCTTAGGATCAGACTTGTGATCACTCTGAACTCGTACCTAGAGTTCCACAAACAAAACAAATATATATTTAAAATACCTAACTTCTTTTTGATAATATTTACTTATATAAATTATTATCCCTTCTGCATCTGTGTTTCCTCTCTCACATGTTTTTCTTATTTTATTTCCTTGAGGTACCAATTAATTGTTCTAGGGCTTAAAGGGACACTGAACCCATTTTTTTTTTTTTCTTTTGTGATTCAGATAGAGCATGAAATTTTAAGCAACTTTCTAATTTACGCCTATTATCAAATTTTCTTTATTCTCTTGGTATCCTTATTTGAAATGCAAGAATGTAAGTTTAGATGCCGGACCATTTTTAGTGAACAACCTGGGTTGTTCTTGCTGATTGGTGGATAAATTAATCCACCAATAAAAAAGTGCTGTCCAGAGACTGAACCAAAAAAAACGCCTAGATGCCTTCTTTTTTAAATAAAGATAGCAAGAGAACAAAAAAAATGTTAATAGGAGTAAATTAGAAAGTTGCTTAAAATTGCATGATCAATCTGAATCACAAAAGAAAAAAAATGGGTTCAGTGTCCCTTTAAGGGACACTCAAGTCATAATTAAATGTTCATGATTCAAATAAAGGATGCAATGTTAAACAACTTTCCAATTTACTTCCATTAACAAAATGTGCACAGTCTATTTATATTTATACTTTTTGAGCCACCAACTCCTACTGAACATGTGCAAGAATTTACAGAATATACATTTGTGCATTTGTGATTGGCTGATGGCCGTCACATGATGCAGTGGGAGTTGACATAGACATAACTGAAATTTGACAGAAACAAAATCTACTACTCATTTGAAGTTCAGACTAAATGCTATCACATTGTCTTTTTTATCATGCATTTGTTTATCATGAAAATCTGCTGTATTTACTGGTCCTTTTAACACCCACTGAAACACATTATCTGTCACACACACATGCAAAGTGGGTAGCAGTTGTGTTATTTCTAAAAAATATTTTGTTTTTGTTACTCTCAGTTACCAATAAAATACTGTTTTTTTCACTGCTTGTCACTATTAGGTTTATGTCACACTTTGAAGCACATCCCTAGGCAGACAATTTGAACTGAGGTAGATGGGTCCCCTTAGTGAAAATATTCTATAGCTAATCTCACATTAAATTTAACTGGGAAGCACTAAACATATTTTAAAAGCCTTCATGATATAAATTAGAATAAATCTACTATAGTAATTAATACTCTTACACTACTAATGACTTGTTTTAAATTTGAAGCTTAAAGTTGAGGACTTGCAACTTGACCTGGACTTGCCTGTCTTGACTTGGGACTTGATTTGGAACTTGCCTGTGTTGACTCAGGACTTAAGACATAAATGCAAAGACTCAAGACCTACTTTTGTGACTTGCAAAACAATGACTTGGTCCCACCTCTGACTAGATATATTAAATGCATAAATTCCAGTGGATACATAAAGATATATATACATATTAATGGGGTGACTGCTCCCCACAATGGTTATTAAAACATTGCAATGTATTTTAGAAACAAACTCAGGGCAATTCATTTTTAAAGGGACAATAGACTTTTTTTTTTTTACTTTAGTTTGCTGTATGTGCAATATAAAAAGGTAGTCAGCAACTCACCTTTTATAAAAGGCTTGTTCAAAAGATTTTGTCCCACAAAACAGCCTCCAGTTCCCTCTTCAGAGCCCTCCTGTCGACCACTGTTTTTTTTTTTGTTAAAATGCGTCACGGGGTTGTTGGCAAATCACAACTTAATCGACAGCACTGTTCACTTTACTATAGTGCTCACAAGCTGGATAGAGTAATTGACTGCTTCAGCGTAGCTGCCCAGCACAAAAGTAAATGCATTAGTCCATAAACTCAGCAGGGGACTTATAGTGTAAGAGTCCTGCTTTTAAACAGTGGAAAAAAACCTTATACAGCTTGTGAATGTGTGTATTTGTCTTCTATGCACACAGTATGGGGCCACCATACAGTTATCTGGTATCCCTTCCGCTAGAAATGTACCAGCATATAACTATCACCAGTCTCTATACAGATAATACAGGTGTTTAAAGGGACTGTGGGCTTTTAGGCAAATCAAAGGTAGAAGTTCATTCAGCCATGTATTTATTTAAACACATGCCTCCTACATAAAATTAAAGAACCACTCAATACAGTACTTTGAATTTGAAATAAGCAGTAGAATATTTTCTGGCACATTTCAGTTAAAGGGACACTGTACCCAAAAATTTTCTTTCATGATTCAGATTGAGCATGAAATTTTAAGCAACTTTCTAATTTACTCCTATTATCAAATTTTCTTCATTCTCTTGGTATCTTTATTTAAAATGCAAGAATGTAAGTTTAGATGCCGGCCCATTTTTGGTGAACAACCTGGGTTGTCCTTGCTGATTGGTGGATAAATTCATCCACCAATAAAAAAGTGCTGTCCAGAGTACTGAACCCAAAAAAAAAAAGCATAGATGCCTTATTTTTCAAATAAAGATAGCAAGAGAACAAAGAAAAATTGATAATAGGTGTAAATTAGAAAGTTGCTTAAAATTGCCTGCTCTGTCTGAATTACAAAACAACATTTTTGGGTTCAGTGTCCCTTTAATCCAATATTTTATCTCCCTGTATCATGTGACATCCCTCACATAATGTATATAGATATATACAGTACTGTGCAATTTTGTACAAGCTCAGTAGGACCTTTAGCCTCAGAAGGTGGGCATGTTCTGATAATGGAAATATACTGAGGTTTTTAGTTTTTTTTTTTAAATTGCATGCTCTATCTAAATCATGAAACTTTAATTTTGACTTTAATATCTATTTAAAACTGAACTTGGCCATTGCTGAGTGGTATATGTGCAATCTCTTAAATGGATAGTAAACACCAAAAATATTATTGTTTAAAAAGATAGATAATCCCTTTATTTAGCATTCCCCAGTTTTGCATAACCAACACAGTTATAATAATACACTTTTGACCTCTGTAATTACCTTGTATCTAAGCTTCTTCTGACTGCCTCCTTATCTCAGATTTTTTGACAGACTTGCATTTTAGGCAATTAGTGCTGACTCTTAAATAACTTCACGTGCATGAGCACAGTGTTATCTATATGAAACACATGAACTAACTCCCTCTAGCTGTGGAAACTTGTCAAATGCATTCAAATTAGAGGCGGCCTTATAAATTAGCATATGAGCCTACCTAGTATTAGCCTTCAACTAAGAATAACAAGAGAACAAAGCAAATTTGATGATAGAAGTACATTAGAAATTTGTTTAAAATGGCATGCCCTATCTAAAACATGAAAGTTTAATTTGGACTTTACTGTCCCTTTAAGCTTGTGAACCATGTATATATGCTGTTCAGAACTGCACTAGCAAACTATTGAAAAAAGCTTTGGATCTATATAAAGTGAGTATAAAAAAGGCTCCCTTTGGCCATTTCCGAGGGCAGTACTGTAAGTAGCGTTCACTTGCGTGTCTGTTATTTAGACATGTGGTCTTGAAGATGCATAGCAATATCATCACTTGGGGGTGTGAAAAAAGGTGCTAAAACTATTTTTAATTTTTACGTTACTTTTGATTTGTTCCTTTAACATTTTCATTTTTTGTTAAATGTCCATTTAACAGAGTCAGTTCAATAAAGGATCAGTAAATACATTAGATTTGCATAATTAACACACGCATAATTAAAACACAATTCAATAGCACTTAGTCTAAACTTCAAGTGAGTAGTAGATTTTCTTTCTGACAACTTTCAAAGTTATGTCTATTTCCACTCTTCCAGTATCATGTGACATCCATCAGCCAATCACAAATGCATACATTCTGTGAATTCTTGCACATGCTCAGTAGGAGCTGGTGACTCAAAAAGTGTAAATAACAAAAGACTGTGCACATTTTGTTAATGGGAGTATATGGAAATGTTGTTTAAAATTGCATTCTTTATCTGAATAATTAAAGTTTCATTTTGACTTGAGTGTCCCTTTAAGAGGCATTGCAATCTACTAAAACAATACATGAAGCAAGCATTTAGACATAAGATCTCTTTGCAGCATTTCATATGACTCAGTTTTGTTTGCAGCCTCGGGTAGATGTTAAACCTGGAGCCAAACTTAAATTTTACTTAACAGACACACACCTTTCCCTTTAAATGGAACGATCACCCGTCTGTTGTATTCTCTCTGATAATTAGCATTGGAATCATGACTTTTTATTAATACCAGCCATGTGTCGCACTCGCACAGTACCATAGACTCTTTAGCATTCACCGCAAAAAGTAAATGCACAAATGCCAACACAATTGTTAATATGAGTGTGCAGTGAAATGTAACTCACGTCTGGTGTTAAATAAGGGTTGTATTTCTGCTGCACGTATGAAAACATATATAACAGCAGCCAGTAATTCTCTGCATTGCTCCTAATTAGGAGTCACTGATTTCTTTTTCATTAACAAAACCATTACAAGAATTTATTTATTTTCAAATACTGGATCTAAAGAAAAAAAAATGAAATTAAATATTGGTTTCCATTTTTACATTTTCATTTAGCAATTATAGGACTTGAATACTTTGACAGGAATAAATGTCAACTACCCAAGTCATTTTTAAATTACGTATTATATTAAAACCAATGATTGAAATACATACCTTTTCATATTGATTTTAAAACATTGAATGTGTGGAGTAGTTTTACATAAATGATTACTTATGGATTTAAACACATAGTTAAAGTCAGCTCTGAAAGGGAACAGCATTTCTACTCCAGAGCTGAACATGCGATTGGTAACTATGCACATATTTCACTGGCAAATCGCTCACATGGCAAGCTCAATTTTGTTTGACTTGCACCTTTAGGGCAGGTCCTGGAAGCCATGATTTTCATCAGTATTTTTTCATTTTCTTTATGCATTCATTTGGATAATTGTTTTGTAAAAACGATAATGAAAATACAATATTCGTCATCAATATGTATTCATGAAGACTCAAATGCACATGTCTAAGGCGCAACACACAAACATCTGTGCAAATATAGATGTTTTACTCTAATATATCCGTCAGGATAATAAACCCAATGCTACAGGCTGAGGCCCTTTTCACTATTCGTATCATTAATACTAATAATTATAGTCACATATCTGTGTAACTCTTGAGTGCTAAAGAGAGCTGCTTCAGTATTACTATCCATAGGTTGAGATCTCTGGACCCTGATTGAAAGCTTTTACCTGTTGTATACGCTGTGTTAGCTACAGATAAAACATCTGTGTTTTCAGTGATTAAGAAGCACTTTTTGGTAAATGGTAGCTGTGTTTGAAGATAAATTTCTTTGCAATGACTCAGGAAATTTGTGTTTGAATACCCTTGATTCATTGAGCTTTGAGCCCACGCTTCATACCAACCCTGGAGCACCGCATAATGAATATTGACAAATTCATTTTAAAGTGTGATAACGCTCAACAGGAAACTTCCAATAGAAGTATCTAGGCAAATGTACTAATTCTGGAGCTGTTGTTATTTATTTTTGAGCATTTACAAATGTTCTCTTTTTAGGCTTATACAAAAATTCAAACTGTGAAAATAACGTCCTTCCTCTTGACTTTAAAATATTTCTATAGAACTAACATTACCATTAGAATATAAAATATTAACATTCAGATTTGGAATGACAACATTCTAACATTACTTTTGAATATAGGTTCCCATAAAATTCAATTGAAGTCTTTGAGAAATGCTGGTACTTTAGTATTTCATTGTTACATTCAACATTCAAGTGCTACAGTTGATAAAGAGAATATATATATAAATATTTGTTATTTATTTGCGGCTAGATTATGAGTCTTGTGTTAGCCTTAAAAAGCAGCGTTGAGAGGTCCCAACGCTGCTTTTTAACGCCCGCTGGTATTACAAGTCTGGCAGGTACAGGTGTACCGCTCACTTTTCTTCCGCGACTCGAGGCTACCGCAAATCCGCTTACGTAAATTGCGTATCCTATCTTTTTAATGGGATTTGCCTAACGCCGGTGTTATGAGTCTTGGAAGAAGTGAGCGGTAGACCCTCTCCTATCAAGACTTCTACCGCATTTAAAAGTCAGTAGTTAAGAGTTTTATGGGCTAACGCCATAACATAAAACTCTTAACTAAAGTGCTAAAAAGTACACTAACACCAATAAACTACCTATTAACCCCTAAACCGAGGCCCCTCCCCCCCACATCGGAAACACTTAAATAAAATTTTTAAGCAATGTTAGCAGCAACATTTCATTATATAGATGCAACATAATCATAACCACAGTTACTGGGTACCATTGCACAGCAACAGTAATACCATTGTGAT
This sequence comes from Bombina bombina, assembly GCF_027579735.1. NCBI lineage: Eukaryota > Metazoa > Chordata > Amphibia > Anura > Bombinatoridae > Bombina > Bombina bombina. The sequence continues at coordinate 158,898,462 of NC_069509.1, forward strand.
CAGTTAGACTTAGGGTTGTAGACTTGGTTTATGGTTAGTTTGACAGCTAGGATGATTAATGTATATGCCACTTCTGATTGGCTAACCAACTGTATCCTGCTCTGCAATGCATTGTGGCTCTGGATTTTGAAATGGCAGTGGTTCAAGAAATAGTTATTTGAAAGGCAAAGTGTTATGACTCCTAAATGTTAATTTACACAGCAAGTAGAATTCATTTAAAGGGTCAGTAAAGTTAAAATTGAACTTAAATGGACTGGAGAGAGCATGACATTTTAAACAACTTTCCAATTTATTTATGTTATAGATTTTGCTTAGTTCTCTTGGTATCCTTTATTAAAGAGTAATCCTAGGTGAGCTCAGGAGCGTGCACGTGCCTCTAGCCATCTGGCAGCAGTGTTTGAAACATTGTTTATTGCAATGTTATACATAGACACAAACACTGCTGCCATAGACTAGTAAAACATGTGCACACTCCTGAGCTTATATCTGCCTACCTAGCTTTACGTTTAGCAAAGGATATCAAGAGAACAAAGCAGATTTGACTCTATCTGAATCATTAAATTTTATATCTGACAGCAGTTTATTTTGTTAGAGTATTTTATTATTACCAAGTTACGTACCCTTAGTCTGCCTCACTCTTTCCAGGTATAAGGAATCTAGGCCAATGAGTGAACAGCGCACATATTTAGGTTTCTGTTTCAGGTTTTAGCGACTTTTTAGAGATGAATGGAATAAACAAGGTTATATTTTATGGGTACAATGCAAATATGAACAGACACAGATTAAATCATATTCATTCTACAGAACAGTGTAAAATGTTAATATTTATTAGGCATGGCTAGAGTTTCATTATTCCACGTAGTTATGTTAAATAATTAATACCCCCTACCACTTCACTGCAGACTGGAAACTGCCAAGCACATTTTGGTGGTAGCTTCACAAAGATCGGGAGCACAAAATTGCAATGTTCTATTGTTAAATGGACAAATGCTGAATATTACGGCAGGCAGTGGCAGTTGGCTATTTTCATACTAGATTTATTTGTGTAATTCGGGGCCGGCTCAACCATGGGACCAAGTTGGATCTCTGTCTCCGTGGTTGAAGCAGCATAACCTCACGCACAAAGACACAGAACCAGCAGAGGTGATATTCAAGGTGTTACAAGTACATCTCTTCCCTAAATTCCTTCCCACTTATTGCACATTTGTGCATAAGCATTGGTTTCATGCAAGTAGGCAGGCTTAGTAAGGTCAGTGGCTAGGTTAGTATCTTTATAGGCTAATCAGTAATGCTACTACTGGGGGGCATCACTGCATTCACAGACCCAGGCAGCACAATATCTTGAGCCAGCCCTTGTAATAGTGCAACACGCAAATACAGATGATATGAAACCTGTATTATGTTATAGAAGTTGTTTTCTTTATAAAACACAAGAGTCAGTAGCAAAAGAACACTGGCACTTTGTACTCACCATCAACAGCCACCAAAATGCACCTGGCAGTTTTCAGTCAGCAGTGAAGGGTGAGGGGGGGTATTAATTATTTAACATAACTGTGTGGACTTTTCAAACACTATTGCTTCTCAATGAAACCACAGTTTTATTTTATAGCTATGTCATTGTTTCACTTGATTGAGTCACAAACGTGAAATATGAATTTGTTGCAAACTGGAGCATATCCTATATGTGTGTGTACTAAATCTTTATCAGTACACATTTTGAAGAGCAATATTGCTATAATAATGTCAAACTACCAAAAATTCTCAATTAACTTTTGGGGTCCATTGTATAAACTCTGCTGATTCAAGTCTTTGAAACATTGACCTATTTAAGAGCGTGAACTAAGTTTGACTGAGTTGGAAATGGCAGATTGTTTCTCTTTCTGTATGTATAAGTATTGTGACCCTGGTAGAGTCTCCCTAAGGGTAATGGAGGAAACCAGATGTGGACTCTTTGCACAATGTGCCTGATATGGTTGCACCTCACTGACAAAGCCCAAAGGAGGCTGAAACGATTGTCTGGGGTTGCCATTTTCCTTGTTCAAAAGATAATTAATATTTTTATGTAAATGACTAATTAATGATTGTCACCTGTATCTTCTAATAATTTCACAAACTCAAGTTGGTTATTTAAAAAAGAAAAATCTAAAACTGTTTTTTGTTTGTTTTTTCAAAACCAAATTGAGCTATGCAAGTCAACTTTAATGGATGACTTGATGTAACATGTTGCTAGGCACTTTGCTGAATGCTGTTTTAGCCTATTTTTTAAAGGGACAGTATACCCAGTCAAGCAGCAGATTATTATTATTATTATCGGTCATTTATAGAGCGCCAACAGATTCTGCAGCGCTAATAAGAGTTCATTGTATTTAAAACTGATTTAGAAACACTAAAAAAAAAAAAAGGCTTTGGTTTATTTCTTCTGATGCCAGTTGTTTTCATAGCCTCTATCATGTAGCCAGTATTCCTGTACGGCAGTTTTTTTGTACAGGCAGCAGTTTAGACAGGAAAAGCAGCAATTCACAAGACAAAATAAATGTAAATGAACTGTTTGTAAATAATTCAAAACATGGCAGAAGATAAATTTGATCATCAAGCACTATAAAGTGGAGACAATTTTGCAGTACTGTATCCCTTTAAGTGATTTATACGCCTGTGTGGGAGCTGAATGGCAAGTGTGATCTGTGCATACCACACAGAGCATGCTTACTAACTGTCATCTTTGTCAGCAAAGCACATGGTGCCAGTTTTGGGTATTTAAAGGAACATTCTGGTCAAAATTTAAATGGACACAGATTAATTACATCTTTGAAGAGAAACATATTTGCAATATACACGTATTGGCAAAAATGCTTCTAGTAAAAGCTATCACTGTTTTAGTTTTAACATTGTTCTCTGCATGCGCATGTAAAGCATAACTAGATATTGCTCGCCGTATTCAGCGAGGTCTGGCGGACCTGATCCGCAGTGTCGGATCAGGTACGCCAGACCTTGATAACTATAGGCCATTACCTGATGTTACAAGCACCTTAGGCTCTCTGAACAAGTGCTATGTTTAAAATGCTGGTGCACGGTGCATACTTAAATATACTTTTGAAACAATTGTAGCTTTAATAGAGGCATTTCTGCTAATAAATGTATGTTACAAAAAAGCTTCTATTCAAAACTGAAATGCATCTATGTGGATTCCATTTTTGATTGGAATGTCCCTTTAAGAAGGCTAAAACAGTCTTTTTAATGCTGCATTATAGCATCTGCTGCTCCTAGTACGTTCAGCATAATACAGACATTATGTCCCTTTTAGCGTATAGCTGACTTGGTGAATTTTTCCAAGTCAGCTATTTCAACAGATTTTGCTTTCCTTAGGTCAGAGCCAGTACATACACCTCTGTGAATAGACCCATTGTAGTATATATATGTTATAGTTAACTGGCTGTTTGCTGTGTATGTAATATATTCTATCATTTACTATGGGCGATATTACAAGTGGCTAGTTATTGCTACCGTGAGCTCCCAGTAGCAATTAGCATTCAGACAATTTACCAGAGATCAGATCTCTGCTTAATTTTCTAACTGTTCCCCAAACTGGCCCAAATTTAAGAGTCTTGTAGTTTCTTCTTTAAATAAACATTCTTAGAAAAAAAGCGGCACTGAAAAGTGCCTTTACATTGCGATATACAGTATGGGGAACTGTGTGTTCCCTGTAAATATATATGTATATGCTTATATACATATGCATGTTAATATGTGTAAATACACATATTAACACATAAATATATAGGTATATAATCATATACATATATAGTTAACATTTGCTGCACATCACTGCGCCACTTACCCCCTTCACTGCACTAGACATGGCATGAGAACGAGGCTCCCATTTGAGCCTATGGAAGCACACTCTCGTGAGCGCAATGCTTCCATCCAATGCTAATGCAAGGTCACATTCGCATTGCGTCTAACTTGTAACACCAGCACACATTTGCGTGCGTTGGTATTACTAAGTGTAGCGCAAATATCACTTTCACAAAAACGATATTTTGCCCTCCACTTGTAATCTACTCCTAAATCTGTACACTGCAGCCTTTTGCTATATTATATCTGAATTAAATGCTATGATTGTATTCAACATCACTAAATATTTTTTTTTTATTGGTACAATGTAACATCTCAATCAAATATTAGGACTGTTAGAACGCTTGTTACTCATTTTCAACTGGGAATAGTCGTTTGCAAAATGGATCTTAATTAATTGAGAGTATTATGGCGTGGACAATTTGTTTTGTATTTTCTGAGAGTGCTTAATGCAGATGTTGTATTTGAAATGAAAGTCTATTCATTTACTTGTTTTCGTTTGAGAGCCAGCTGTTACCAAAAAAGAGATATACAAATCCTGTTTTTGTTGTCACCAAGTATTGCAGATGGCTGCGTTTACAGTATAAAATACGGTCATTACCTACCGTTTGCTTAATTTATACTGGGAATTATTTCCTGAGATGGTCCTACTTTTTTTGTGGATGACAAGGATTTATTTATATATTTGCAAAGTGTAGATACCCACCTGATTATCTCCAGACAGATGGATGGAGGTTACAAGACAGAATGCGCTAATTTGCATTTGCAGTAAGTCTCAGGCTACAGGTCGTAATTTATACTATCTAGATTAGAGCTATTTCTTCTTTCCTGCTTCTGCTGTAGGTAAATTCTAATTGAAATAGTCAGCAATTGTTTTCTTACAATTTAAAATGGTTTATCTAGTCGTGAAATTTGATTTCAGACCCTTGGGCTATAATTCATACTATGCTTGGTTGAGTTTTTTTTTTCCTTTAAATTCCATGCATATTTGTATATCCATTCTCCAAATATCATATTGAGTTTTATTAATAGATATGGTAGTTTTGCGTGCTTTAGTAATAGTGCACTTAAAGGGACAGTCAACACTAAAATTGTTATTGTTTAAAAATATAGATAATGCCTTTGGTACCCATTCCCCAGCTTTGCACAACCAACACTGTTTAGCAGCCTTCTAATTACCAAAAAACAACGCCAAAGCCATATATGTCTGCTATTTCTGAACAAAGGGGATCCCAGAGAAGCATTTACAATAGTGATGTCGCGAATAGTTCGCCGGAGAAAAGTTCCCGGCGAACATAGCATGTTCGCGTTCGCCGCGGCGGGCGAACATATGCGATGCTCGATCCGCCCCCTATTTGTCATCATTGAGTAAACTTTGACCCTGTACCTCACAGTCAGAAGACACATTACAGCCAATCAGCAGCAGACCCTCCCTCCCAGACCCTCCCACCTCCTGGACAGCATCCATTTTAGATTCATTTGGATGCTGCATTCTTAGTCAGAGGAGGGACAGTGTAGCTGCTGCTGATTTAATAGGGAAATCGATAGATAGGCTAGTGTTTTCAGTGTCCACTACAGTCCTGAAGGACTCATCTGATCTCTGCTGTAAGGACAGCACCCCAAAAAGCCCTTTTTAGGGCTAGAACATCAGTCTGCTTTTTTTTTTTTCCTGTGTAATCTAATTGCAGTTGCCTGCCTGCCAGTGTGTGTGTCAGGCTCACAGCGTATACTGTGCCTACTTGCCCAGTGCCACCACTCATATCTGGTGTAACAGTAGTGTACATTTAAAAAAAACAAACACTTTTTTGACTATGAAATAATAGCAGACAGCTGCCAGTACCCAAGATGGCTGCCAATAAGGCAGATGGGGAGGGTTAGAGAGCTGTTTTGGGGGGGATCAGGGAGGTTGGGAGCTAAGGGGGATGCTACACCACAGCATATGTAAATATGCTAAAAAAATAAAAAAAAATAAAAACCTTTTATTTAGTACTGGGGACAATTGTGGGGTAGGGGAGGGAAGGGAGCTGTTTGGGAGGGATTAGGGGGTCTGATGTGTCAGGTGGGAGGCTGATCTCTACACTAAAGCTAAAATTAACCCTGCAAGCTCCCTACAAATTACCTAATTAACCCCTTCACTGCTAGCCATAATACACGTGTGATGCGCAGCAGCATTTAGCAGCCTTCTAATTACCAGAAAGCAACGCCAAAGTCATATATGTCTGCTATTTCTGAACAAAGGGGATCCCAGAGAAGCATTTACAACCATTTGTGCCATAATTGCACAAGCTGTTTGTAAATAATTTCAGTGAGAAACCTAAAATTGCGAAACAATTTAAGTTTTTTTTAAATTTGATCGCATTTGGCGGTGAAATGGTGGCATGAAATATACCAAAATGGGCCTAGATCAATACTTTGGGTTGTCTACTACACTACACTTAAGCTAAAATTAACTCTACAAGCTGCCTACATGCTCCCTAATTAACCCCTTAACCCCTTCACTGCTGGGCATAAAACACGTGTGGTGCGCATGTAAACATTGCGTATTTCTAAACTCAGGACAAAATTTAGAAACTATTTAGCGTGGGTGTTTTTTGGTGTTTTTTTCCATTTTGTCATCATATTTTATAATTTTTTTATAATAAATTATAAGATATGATGAAAATAATGGTACAGTGGGGCAAAAAAAGTATTTAGTCAGCCACCAATTGTGCAAGTTCTCCCACTTAAGAAGATGACAGAGGTCTGTAATTTTCATCATAGGTATACCTCAACTATGAGAGACAAAATGTGGAAACAAATCCAGACAATCACATTGTCTGATTTGGAAAGAATTTATTTGCAAATTATGGTGGAAAATAAGTATTTGGTCAAAATCAAAAGTTCATCTCAATGCTTTGTTATATATCCTTTGTTGGCAATGACAGAGGTCAAACGTTTTCTGTAAGTCTTCACAAGGTTGCCACACACTGTTGCTGGTATGTTGGCCCATTCCTGCATGCAGATCTCCTCTAGAGCAGTGATGTTTTGGGGCTGTCGCTGGGCAACACAGACTTTCAACTCCCTCCAAAGGTTTTCAATGGGGTTGAGATCTGGAGATTGGCTAGGCCACTCCAGGACCTTGAAATGCTTCTTACGAGGGATCATTGTCATTCTGAAAGACCCAGCCAGGTTTCATCTTCAATGCCCTTGCTGATGGAAGAAAGTTTGCACTCAAAATCTCACAATACATGGCCCCATTCATTCTTTCATGTACACGGATCAGTCGTCCTGTTCCCTTTGCAGAGAAACAGCCCCAAAGCATGATGTTGCCACCCCCATGCTTCACAGTAGGTATGGTGTTCTTTGGTTGCAACTCAGCATTCTCTCTCCTCCAAACACGACGAGTTGTGTTTCTACCAAACAGTTCTACTTTGGTTTCATCTGACCATATGACATTCTCCCAATCCACTTCTGGATCACCCAAATGCTCTTTTTTGCCCCACTGTATCTTTAGAAAGTCCATTTAATGGCGAGAAAAACGGAATATAATATGTGTGGGTACAGTAAATGAGTAAGAGGAAAATTACAGCTAAACACAAACACTGCAGAAATGTAAAAATAGCCCTGGTCCCAAACGGTCAGAAAATTGAAAACACCTCCCCCGTTCCCAGTAGCTGCTTCACAAAAAGACTTCATTCAAAATGCACTGAGCCTCAGTCCTGTCCCATTGTTGTACTTGACTGATGCACATAAAAAAAGTTTTCAGAGAGCATTAAATATTAATCTAGTGCAGAAGGTATAAATAATTAATTAGTAAGACATGGCTGCAAGGCACTGACCCCATACAACACTACAGAGCTAAAGTGACAATGCACTCAACAAGCAGCTAATAATGATGGAGGGAAACCCTTACAAATAGGCTGCCCCATCACTAGGAGGTTAATTTCTGTTGCCTCCTCTTGCTTTTTTATAGCCAATACCGTAGTACTAGAATTTTTAGTATAGGCATCAGTTTCAGCAACAGAATAAAGGTAAAATTATTTGTAAACAATTTAGGGCCAGGTTACAAGTTGAGCGCTTTTTAACACTCCCGCACAGGCGCTAACTTTTCTCCAACATTGGTGTGTCCGGTCCACGGCGTCATCCTTACTTGTGGGATATCTCTTCCCCAACAGGAAATGGCAAAGAGTCCCAGCAAAGCTGGCCATATAGTCCCTCCTAGGCTCCGCCCACCCCAGTCATTCTCTTTGCCGTTGCACAGGCAACATCTCCACGGAGATGGTTAAGAGTTTTTTGGTGTTTAAATGTAGTTTTTATTCTTCTATCAAGTGTTTGTTATTTTAAAATAGTGCTGGTATGTACTATTTACTCTGAAACAGAAAAGGATGAAGATTTCTGTTTGTGAGAGGAAGATGATTTTAGCAGACAGTAACTAAAATCGATTGCTGTTTCCACATAGGACTGTTGAGATGAAGTAACTTCAGTTGGGGGAAGCAGTTAGCAGACTTTTCTGCTTAAGGTATGACTAGCCATATTTCTAACAAGACGATGTAATGCTGGAAGGCTGTCATTTCCCCTCATGGGGACCGGTAAGCCATTTTCTTAGTCAAAAAAACAGAATAAAGGGCTTAATATGGGCTAAAAAACTGGTAGACATTTTTATGGGCTAAATCGATTGCTTTATTTGGGCATTTTATTCATATTTATGCTGGCAATTTGCATTTATAAACTTGGGGAATGTTTATTAAATGGCAGGCACTATGTTAGACACCTTTTCCAGTCAGGGGGCCTTCCTAGTTGTAGACTGAGCCTCATTTTCGCGCCATTACTGCACAGTTGTTTTTTGAGAGCATAGAGGATGAAATGAGGGTGTAATACACACCAATGTGTATTACTGCCCTTAGGGGGCGCCTCCTATAGCCTAACAACTAAACATATGTTCAAACAATATCAGTTGACTAAATTAATACTTATAAGATATATATATATACAGAAACATACATATATATAAAAGTGTACCAACATAAAGTCCAGTAAGTGATATAGATATAGTCCCAATCAGTGGTAAGTCCAAAAAAACAGTAGTAGGCAGCTCTCGGTCTTAGGATGGTCTTCCTGAAAGATGGGTAACTATAAAAAAAGAAAACACAGAGGCGCCAAACATGGCCTAGTATAGCCAGATACCAGATATAACAATTCACAAGGTAGCAATTGGATACTCACAAAGGAGACGCACCCAATGGTGCTATTGAAGCAGACTGGAGCCTCTCAGTGGTCCAGCTCACTGATGTATCTCACGTATCAGTTGTGATCCTTGGTGATGGTGATTAACAGGTTCCTGAGTGAACACAAAATATGCAAACCATAGCCCAGTAACGTTGGTACAAGTGAATAGCAATCTGAGCAATCCTACTTACAAGATCCAAAGCACCTGCAGGTGCATACACTGCAAGCTGGAACCAAACAGTCGCCCAGTAGACTGATCCCTCCAGGTGAAAGCAGATTAACTCTCAGGTGCCAATCAAAATTTGAGCAGCATGTAAATGATATAAAGGATGTCCAAAAAGCAAGTGTATTTCTGTAAAAATCTTTATTAAAATGCGACGCGTTTCTCAGCTATAGCAAGCTGTTTCATCAGGCTAAAAAGTTTTATTCATATTTATGCTGACAATTTGCATTTATAAACTTGGGGAACGTTTATTAAATGGCAGGCACTATGTTAGACACCTTTTCCAGTCAGGGGGCCTTCCTAGTTGTAGACTGAGCCTCATTTTCGCGCCATTACTGCACAGTTGTTTTTTGAGAGCAGGGCATGCAGATGCATGTGTGAGGATCTGAAATTTGCTGGAAAAGCTTCTAGAAGGCGTCAATTGGTATCGTATTCCCCTCTGGGCTTGGTTGGGTCTCAGCAAAGGCTATAGCTGGGACTGTATAGGGGTTAAATTTGTAAACGGCTCCGGTTCCGTTATTTTAAGGGTTAAAGCTCTGAAATTTGGTGTGCAATACTATTAATGCTTTAAGACACTGTGGTAATTTTTGAACAATTCCTTCATACTTTTTCACATATTCAGTAATAAAGTGTTTTCTGTTTAAAATTTAAAGAGACAGTAACGGTTTTGTTTTAAAACGTTTTTTGTGCTTTGTTGACAAGTTTAAGCCTGTTTAACATGTCTGTGCCTTCAGATAAGCTATGTTCTATATGTATGAAAGCCAATGTGTCTCCCCATTTAAATTTATGTGATAATTGTGCCATAGCGTCCAAACAAAGTAAGGACAGTACTGCCACAGATAATGAAATTGCCCAAGATGATTCCTCAGATGAGGGGAGTAAACATGATACTACATCATCTCCTACTGTGTCTACACCAGTTTTGCCCACACAGGAGGCCCCTAGTACATCTAGTGCGCCAATGCTTATTACCATGCAACAATTAACGGCTGTAATGGATAACTCCATAGCAAATATTTTATCCAAAATGCCTACTTATCAGAGAAAGCGCGATTGCTCTGTTTTAAACACTGAAGAGCAGGAGGGCGCTGATGATAATTGTTCTGTCATACCCTCACACCAATCTGAAGGGGCCATGAGGGAGGTTTTGTCAGATGGAGAAATTTCAGATTCAGGAAAAATTTCTCAACAAGCTGAACCTGATGTTGTGACATTTAAATTTAAATTAGAACATCTCCGCACACTGCTTAAGGAGGTGTTATCTACTCTGGATGATTGTGACAACTTGGTCATTCCAGAGAAATTATGCAAGATGGACAAGTTCCTAGAGGTTCCGGTGCACCCCGACGCTTTTCCTATACCCAAGCGGGTGGCGGACATAGTTAATAAGGAGTGGGAAAAGCCCGGCATACCTTTTGTTCCCCCCCCTATATTTAAGAAATTATTTCCTATGGTCGACCCCAGAAAGGACTTATGGCAGACAGTCCCTAAGGTCGAGGGGGCAGTTTCTACTCTAAACAAACGCACTACTATTCCTATCGCAGATAGTTGTGCTTTCAAAGATCCTATGGATAAAAAATTGGAAGGTTTGCTTAAAAAGATTTTTGTACAGCAAGGTTACCTTCTACAACCCATTTCGTGCATTGTTCCTGTCACTACAGCAGCGTGGTTCTGGTTCGAGGAACTAGAAAAGTCGCTCAGTAGAGAGACTCCATATGAGGAGGTCATGGACAGAGTTCACGCACTTAAATTGGCTAACTCTTTTATTTTAGATGCCGCTTTGCAATTAGCTAGATTAGCGGCGAAAAATTCAGGGTTTGCTATCGTGGCGCGCAGAGCGCTTTGGCTAAAGTCTTGGTCAGCGGATGTGTCATCCAAGACAAAATTGCTTAACATCCCTTTCAAAGGTAAAACTCTATTTGGACCAGAATTGAAAGAGATTATTTCAGACATCACTGGGGGAAAGGGCCAGGCCCTTCCACAAGATAGGCCTTTCAAGGCCAAAAATAAGTCTAATTTTCGTTCCTTTCGCAATTTCAGGAACGGACCGGCCTCTAATTCTGCATCCTCTAAGCAAGAGGGTAATGCCTCACAACCCAAACCAGCCTGGAAACCGATGCAAGGCTGGAACAAGGGTAAGCAGGCCAAGAAGCCTGCCGCTGCTAACAAAACAGCATGAAGGAGTAGCCCCCGATCCGGGACCGGATCTAGTGGGGGGCAGACTCTCTCTCTTTGCTCAGGCTTGGGCAAGAGATGTTCAGGATCCCTGGGCACTAGAAATAGTTTCTCAAGGTTATCTCCTGGAATTCAAGGAACTACCCCCAAGGGGAAGGTTCCACATGTCTCACTTATCCTCAAACCAAATAAAGAGACAGGCGTTCTTACATTGTGTAGAAGACCTGTTAAAGATGGGAGTGATACACCCAGTTCCAATAAAGGAACAAGGAATGGGATTTTATTCCAATCTGTTCGTAGTTCCCAAAAAAGAGGGAACTTTCAGACCAATTTTGCATTTGAAGATCCTAAACAAATTTCTCAGGGTACCATCGTTCAAGATGGAAACCATTCGAACAATTCTACCCACTATCCAGGAAAGTCAATTTATGACTACCGTGGATCTAAAGGATGCGTACCTACATATTCCTATCCACAAAGAACATCATCAGTTCCTAAGGTTCGCTTTTCTGGACAAGCATTACCAGTTTGTGGCCCTCCCATTCGGGTTAGCCACTGCTCCAAGGATTTTCACAAAGGTGCTAGGGTCCCTTCTAGCGGTTCTAAGACCGAGGGGCATTGCAGTAGTACCTTACTTGGACGACATTCTAATACAAGCGTCGTCCCTGTCAAAAGCAAAGGCTCATACAGACATCGTTCTGGCCTTTCTCAGATCACACGGATGGAAGGTGAACATAGAAAAAAGTTCTCTGTCTCCGTCGACAAGAGTTCCCTTCTTGGGAACAATAATAGATTCCTTAGAAATGAGGATTTTTCTGACAGAGGTCAGAAAATCAAAACTTCTAAGCTCTTGTCAAGTTCTTCATTCTGTTCCTCGTCCTTCCATAGTGCAGTGCATGGAAGTAGTAGGGTTGATGGTTGCAGCAATGGACATAGTTCCTTTTGCACGAATTCATCTAAGACCATTACAACTGTGCATGCTCAAACAGTGGAATGGGGACTATACAGACTTGTCTCCAATGATTCAAGTAGATCAGAAGACCAGAGATTCACTCAGTTGGTGGCTGACCCTGGACCATCTGTCCCAGGGAATGAGCTTCCGCAGACCAGAGTGGGTCATTGTCACGACCGACGCCAGTCTAGTGGGCTGGGACGCGGTCTGGGAATCCCTGAAAGCTCAGGGTCTATGGTCTCGGGAAGAGTCTCTTCTCCCGATAAACATTCTGGAACTGAGAGCGATATTCAATGCTCTCAGGGCTTGGCCTCAACTAGCAAAGGCCAGATTCATAAGGTTCCAATCAGACAACATGACGATCGTTGCGTATATCAATCATCAGGGGGGAACAAGGAGTTCCCTGGCGATGAAAGAAGTGACCAAAATAATTCAATGGGCGGAGGATCACTCCTGCCACCTGTCTGCGATCCACATCCCAGGTGTGGAAAACTGGGAGGCGGATTTTCTGAGTCGTCAGACATTCCATCCGGGGGAGTGGGAACTCCACCCGGAGATCTTTGCCCAAATAACTCAATTATGGGGCATTCCAGACATGGATCTGATGGCGTCTCGTCAGAACTTCAAGGTTCCTTGCTACGGGTCCAGATCCAGGGATCACAAGGCGACTCTAGTAGATGCACTAGTAGCACCTTGGACCTTCAACTTAGCTTATGTATTTCCACAGTTTCCTCTCATTCCCAGGCTGGTAGCCAGGATCAATCAGGAGAGGGCCTCGGTGATCTTGATAGCTCCTGCGTGGCCACGCAGGACTTGGTATGCAGACCTGGTGAATATGTCATCGGTTCCACCATGGAAGCTACCTTTGAGACAGGACCTTCTTGTTCAGGGTCCATTCGAACATCCAAATCTGGTCTCCCTCCAGCTGACGGCTTGGAGATTGAACGCTTGATTCTATCGAAGCGTGGGTTTTCAGATTCTGTGATAGATACTCTGGTTCAGGCCAGAAAACCGGTAACTAGAAAGATTTACCATAAAATATGGAAAAGATATATCTGTTGGTGTGAATCCAAAGGATTCCCATGGAATAAGATAAAAATTTCTAAGATTCTCTCCTTTCTACAAGAATGTTTGGAGAAAGGATTATCTGCAAGTTCTCTAAAGGGACAGATCTCTGCTTTATCTGTCTTACTACACAAAAGACTGGCAGCTGTGCCAGATGTTCAAGCATTTGTTCAGGCTCTGGTTAGGATCAAGCCTGTTTACAGACCTTTGACTCCTCCCTGGAGTCTAAATCTAGTTCTTTCAGTTCTTCAAGGGGTTCCGTTTGAACCTTTACATTCCATAGATATTAAGTTACTATCTTGGAAAGTTTTGTTTTTGGTTGCAATTTCTTCTGCTAGAAGAGTTTCAGAGTTATCTGCTCTGCAGTGTTCTCCGCCCTATTTGGTGTTCCACGCAGATAAGGTGGTTTTGCGTACTAAGCCTGGTTTTCTTCCTAAGGTTGTTTCTAACAAAAATATTAACCAGGAGATAGTTGTACCTTCTTTATGTCCGAATCCAGTTTCAAAGAAGGAACGTTTGTTACACAATTTGGACGTAGTCCGTGCTCTAAAATTCTATTTAGAGGCTACAAAAGATTTCAGACAAACATCTTCCTTGTTTGTTGTTTATTCTGGTAAAAGGAGAGGTCAAAAAGCGACTTCTACCTCTCTTTCCTTTTGGCTTAAAAGCATCATCCGATTGGCTTATGAGACTGCCGGACGGCAGCCTCCTGAAAGAATCACAGCTCACTCCACTAGGGCTGTGGCTTCCACATGGGCCTTCAAGAACGAGGCTTCTGTTGACCAGATATGTAAGGCAGCGACTTGGTCTTCACTGCACACTTTTGCCAAATTTTACAAATTTGATAGTTTTGCTTCTTCGGAGGCTATTTTTGGGAGAAAGGTTTTGCAAGCTGTGGTGCCTTCCGTTTAGGTAACCTGATTTGCTCCCTCCCTTCATCCGTGTCCTAAAGCTTTGGTATTGGTTCCCACAAGTAAGGATGACGCCGTGGACCGGACACACCAATGTTGGAGAAAACAGAATTTATGCTTACCTGATAAATTACTTTCTCCAACGGTGTGTCCGGTCCACGGCCCGCCCTGGTTTTTTAATCAGGTCTGATTAATTATTTTCTTTAACTACAGTCACCACGGTACCATATGGTTTCTCCTATATATATTTCCTCCTGTCCGTCGGTCGAATGACTGGGGTGGGCGGAGCCTAGGAGGGACTATATGGCCAGCTTTGCTGGGACTCTTTGCCATTTCCTGTTGGGGAAGAGATATCCCACAAGTAAGGATGACGCCGTGGACCGGACACACCGTTGGAGAAAGTAATTTATCAGGTAAGCATAAATTCTGTTTTTGCGCACAATGGATTGCATTCTTATGACATTCTTATGACAAGTTGAAAGTAAACTGGTTTTGCTTGAGCACTAACCCAACGCTTGTAAAAAGCCAGTTAGAATTGCGAACGCAATAACATATTCCGCAAATAATATATATACAGTATATATATATATATATATATATATATATATATATATAAATATATATATACAAAACACGGGAGTGGACTGCACTCTTAAACTGGACCGGGTACACATCACATGACCCTGCAATATGCACAGCCCTGGGTGCTCAATAGCACACACAGGTAGCTGCACAGTCCCTAGAGCAGTGATTTTTAACCTTTTTTTTGCCGTGGCACACTTTTTTACATTAAAAAATCCTGTGGCACACCACCATCCCTAAATTTAAAAGAAACACACATTGTAGCCTAATACAGCATATATATATACACATACACACAAACCCACACATACTGTACAGGGAGTGCAGAATTATTAGGCAAGTTGTATTTTTGAAGATTAATTTTATTATTGAACAACAACCATGTTCTCAATGAACCCAAAAAACTCATTAATATCAAAGCTGAATAGTTTTGGAAGTGGTTTTTAGTTTGTTTTTAGTTATAGCTATTTTAGGGGGATATCTGTGTGTGCAGGTGACTATTACTGTGCATAATTATTAGGCAACTTAACAAAAAACAAATATATACCCATTTCAATTATTTATTTTTACCAGTGAAACCAATATAACATCTCAACATTCACAAATATACATTTCTGACATTCAAAAACAAAACAAAAACAAATCAGTGACCAATATAGCCACCTTTCTTTGCAAGGACACTCAAAAGCCTGCCATCCATGGATTCTGTCAGTGTTTTGATCTGTTCACCATCAACATTGCGTGCAGCAGCAACCACAGCCTCCCAGACACTGTTCAGAGAGGTGTACTGTTTTCCCTCCTTGTAAATCTCACATTTGATGATGGACCACAGGTTCTCAATGGGGTTCAGATCAGGTGAACAAGGAGGCCATGTCATTAGATTTTCTTCTTTTATACCCTTTCTTGCCAGCCACGCTGTGGAGTACTTGGACGCGTGTGATGGAGCATTGTCCTGCATGAAAATCATGTTTTTCTTGAAGGATGCAGACTTCTTCCTGTACCACTGCTTGAAGAAGGTGTCTTCCAGAAACTGGCAGTAGGACTGGGAGTTGAGCTTGACTCCATCCTCAACCCGAAAAGGCCCCACAAGCTCATCTTTGATGATACCAGCCCAAACCAGTACTCCACCTCCACCTTGCTGGCGTCTGAGTCGGACTGGAGCTCTCTGCCCTTTACCAATCCAGCCACGGGCCCATCCATCTGGCCCATCACTCTCATTTCATCAGTCCATAAAACCTTAGAAAAATCAGTCTTGAGATATTTCTTGGCCCAGTCTTGACGTTTCAGCTTGTGTGTCTTGTTCAGTGGTGGTCGTCTTTCAGCCTTTCTTACCTTGGCCATGTCTCTGAGTATTGCACACCTTGTGCTTTTGGGCACTCCAGTGATGTTGCAGCTCTGAAATATGGCCAAACTGGTGGCAAGTGGCATCTTGGCAGCTGCACGCTTGACTTTTCTCAGTTCATGGGCAGTTATTTTGCGCCTTGGTTTTTCCATGCGCTTCTTGCGACCCTGTTGACTATTTTGAATGAAACGCTTGATTGCTCGATGATCACGCTTCAGAAGCTTTGCAATTTTAAGAGTGCTGCATCCCTCTGCAAGATATCTCACTATTTTTGACTTTTCTGAGCCTGTCAAGTCCTTCTTTTGACCCATTTTGCCAAAGGAAAGGAAGTTGCCTAATAATTATGCACACCTGATATAGGGTGTTGATGTCATTAGACCACACCCCTTCTCATTACAGAGATGCACATCACCTAATATGCTTAATTGGTAGTAGGCTTTCGAGCCTATACAGCTTGGAGTGAGACAACATGCATAAAGAGGATGATGTGGTCAAAATACTAATTTGCCTAATAATTCTGCACTCCCTGTATGTATTGTGCTTTTATGCAATGCCTCCTACAAACTACCCCTGCACTGGGAGTAAAAAACAAGCAAAGTTTAAAAAATATGTCACACTGTTGTCAGTCTGCCGTGGCACACCTGAGGATCTCTCACAGCACACTAGTGTTCCACGGCACACTGGTTGAAAAATACTGCCCTAGAGCCACAGGCAGTTAAACCCAGTGCAAAGCCCATAGGGAAAATTACAAACCAAATGAACGCAATATATATATATATATATATATATATAAAGCTCTGAGGTCACACTACCCCGCCACATCTTAACTTCAATTGCAATATGAGCGAAAAAAAACGACGTGCCCAACAACTCGCAATCTAGCCCTTAAAGGGACAGTCTACACCAGAATTTTTATATTTTTAAAAGATAGATAATCCCTTTATTACCCATTCCCCAGTTTTGCATAACCAACACAGTTATATAAATACACCTTTTACCTCTGTGATTATCTTGTATCTAAGCCTCTGCAAACTGCCCCTTTATTTCAGTTCTTTTGACTGACTTGCAGTTTAGCCAATCAGTGCTGGCTCCCAGGTAACTTCACGTGCATGAGCACAGTGTTATCTATATGAAACACATGAACTAACACCCTCTAGTGGTGAAAATCTGTTAAAATGCATTCTGAAAAGAGGTGGCCTTCAAGGTCTAAGAAATTAGCATATGAACCTCCTAGGTTAAGCTTTCAACTAAGAATACCAAGAGAACAAAGCAAAATTGGTGATAAAAGTAAATTGGAAAATTGTTTAAAATGACATGCTCTATCTGAATCATGAAAGTTTATTTTGGACTAGACTGTTCCTTTAATACACCCAAGCAGGTAACATTGGGAAATAGTAATTTGGAAACATTTTAATATTTAAATGTTCCTTTAAATGTTTATCTTCATATGCTTAGTTCTTTTGAGAGACTTGCTTTTTAGCCAATCAGTGCTGACTCCTAGGTAACTTCACGTGCTTGAGCACAATGGTATCTGTATGGCAGACATGAACTAACGCCCTCTAGCTGTGAAAAACTGTCAAATGCTTTCAGATAAGAGGCGGCCTTCAAGGGTTTAGAAATGAGCATAGGTTCCTACCTAGGTTTAGCTTTAATCAAATCATACCATTAGATCAAAGCAAATTTGATGATAAACGTAAATTAGAAAGTAGTTTAAAATTACTTGACCTATCTGAATCACAAAAGTTTAATTTTTGACTTGACCTATTAAACAACTAATGAAACCTTTAAAAAAACATCTACGTGTTATTCAAGGACTAATCTTTTCTTTGAATGCTTCATTGTAGCTAGCATTTTTTTTAGTGTTTAATATCTCTTCAAGAAAAAAAAAAAACATTTTCTCAACCCCAATGAGCCCCAAAATTTGTAGGCACTAGGCACTGTGTATGCGGTGCCTAATGCATTTTTTTTAATCTTTTGTAATTTTAGTAATTATTTTTATGTCCCTTTAAATCTTTGGCTAGTTGAACACTAATAAATTGTCATATGTAACCTGGAATATCGCAAGGACGATGATAGCAAATTCCCAAACCTATATAATAATCTGATATATGTATTTAGCGTTACAGATCTATAGAATCCCAAAGGGAAGATTTATTGTACATAGCATCATTATATCCTCAGCTCGTACAGCAATTTGGTTCGTTTTTGAAGTGTCAAGGCAATTATTTAATGAGCAATCATCGAGCAGATAACTGACTATTTGATGTTCTATTTTTGGATCTTGTGCTCCGGAAAACAGGGATAACGAGCCTTTTATGTCTGCTCTGGATTAGCAAAAGTACTTACTAATGCTGTTTCAGGATTTGCCTACGAAGAAGTAAAATCTGTTATGTAGTCGAGACATACTCTATGGAAGTGTTAAGGGACTTAAACACATAGAGTAGAGACCTTGCATGTCTTTTTTCTCTTGCACTTATAAGTAACAGAGGGACGAAAGACATAATGACACACAATTTAGAGTCTCTTCTCCAGATCAAACTACAGGTAAGAATTCTCATATTGTCAAAGGGGATATCAGATAAAAAAACTGTGCAAACGTTTAACATTGTCATCTCGAAACCCAGGAGATAAATAGTAAGTGGATCTTGACATGATTTTGGTGTATATCTAGGGCTCGATTATTAAAGTAGACAGCATGTTTTGAGCTTTTTGTGCAATTTTTGGCCCTCCCCTTTAATCATAAAACATTGCATAGCTAGATGAACAGGTCTTGAGTTATAATTTGCCTTTCTAAAATTCTTTGAGGGACCTGATCTTGTAGTATTGATGAAACTGCTTGGCTAATTTCACCAGACCAGAGAGCTTTAAAGGAACATGAAACACATTTTTTTTTCTTTCATAATTCAGACAGTGAATACAATTTTTTAAAAATCTCCAATTTATTTTTATTATTACATTTGCATAATTGTTATGTTATTCTTTGTTGAAGAGTTAACTAGATAGGCAGTGTGCACATGTCTGAGTCATTACTGACAGGAAATAGTGCTGCCACCTGCACACTCCTGAACTTAACTTTCCTGCTTTTCAACAAAAGATAGCAAGAAAACTAAGAATTTTTTATAATAGAAGTGAATTGGAAAGTTGTTAAAA